>NC_092778.1:38874858-39178996 GCF_047496795.1 Chiloscyllium punctatum
ACACCGACAGACACACAAACACACACAGAAATACAGACACACACACACACACACACACAGAAACACAGACAGATACACACAAGAGAAACACAGACACACACAAAAACACAGGCAGACAGACACACACACACAGAAACACAGACACACACACAAACACAGAAACATAGACAGACGCAGCACAAACACACACACACAGAAACACAGACACACACACACACAGAAACACGGACAGACACACACACATGGACACAGCATAAACAAAGACACACACACACACAGAAACACAGACACACACACAAACACAGAAACATAGACAGACGCAGCACAAACACACACACACAGAAACACACACACACAGACACACAGAAACACGGACAGACAAATACACATACACAGAAACAGTGACAGACAGACAGCACGCGCACACACACACACACATGGACACGGCACAAACACACACACTCACAGAAACACAGACAGGCACATACACATGGACACAGCACAAACACAGACAAACACACAGAAACACCGACAGACACACACACACACACACACACACAAACATACATGGACACAGACAGACACAGCACAGACACACCACACAGAAACACAGACAGACACACACACACAGAAACACAGACACACCGAAACACAGACAGACACATACACACACAGAAACACAGACACACACAAAATAACACAGACACACAGAAACACAGACAGACACATACACACACAGAAACACAGACACACACACAGAAACACTGACAGACACACACATGGACACAGCACAAACACACACTCACACAGAAACACAGACAGACACACACACAGAAACACAGACAGACACACACACATGGACACAGCATAAACACAGACAGACACACACACACACATAGAAATACAGACACACACACAGAAACACAGACAGGCACACACACACACACTCACAGAAACACAGACAGGCACATACACATGGACACAGCACAAACACAGACACACACACAGAAACACAGACAGACACACACACACACAGAAACACAGACACACACACACAGAAACACAGACAGATACACACAAGAGAAACACAGACACACACCAAAACACAGGCAGACAGACACACACACACACAGAAACACAGACACACACACATACAGAAACACAGACAGACACACAATCACACACACACAGAAACACAGACAGACACACAAACAAAAACACAGAAAGACACAGACAGACACACACACACTCACAGAAAACACAGACACACACACACAGAAACACAGACAGACACAAACATGGACACAGCTCAAACACACACTCACACAGAAACACAGACAGACACACACACATACACAGAAACACAGACAGACACACACACATACACAGAAACACAGACAGGCACACACACAGAAACACAAACACACACACATGGACACAGCATAAACACAGACAGACAGACGCACACACAGAGAGAAATACAGACACACCCACAGAAACACAGACAGGCACACACACATACACAGAAAAACAGACAGATACACACACAGAAACACAGGCAGGCACATACACATGGACACAGCACAAACACAGACACACACACAGAAACACCAACAGACACGCACACACGCATGGACACAGACAGACACAGCACAAAGACACCACACAGAAACACAGACAGTCACACACACAGAGAAACACAGACGCACAGAAACACAGAAAGACACATACACACAGAAACACTGACACACACACAGAAACACAGACAGACACACACATCGACACAGCACAAACACACACTCACACAGAAACACAGACAGGCACACACACATACACAGAAACACAGACAGATACACACACAGAAACACAGACAGACACACACACATGGACACAGCATAAACACAGACAGACACACACACACACAGAAATACAGACACACACACAGAAACACAGATAGGCACACACACACAGACACTCAGAAACACGGACAGACAAATACACATACACAGAAAGAGTGACAGACAGACAGCACGCACACACACACACATGGACACGGCACAAACACACACACTCACAGAAACACAGACAGACACATACACATGGACACAGCACAAACACAGACACACACACAGAAACACCAACAGACACACACACACACACACACACACACACACAAACACACACACATGGACACAGACAGACACAGCATAAACACACACAGAAACACAGACACACACACCTACATAAACACAGACAGACACACAATCACACACACACAGAAACACAAACAGACACACACACACAGAAACACAGACACACAGAAACACAGACAGACACATACACACAGAAACATAGACACACACACACACACAGAAACACAGACAGACACACACAGAGAAACACAGACACACAGAAACACAGACAGACACATACACACACAGAAACACAGACACACACACAGAAACACAGACAGACACACACATGGACACAGCACAAACACGCACTCACACAGAAACACAGACAGACACACACACAGAAACACAGACAGACACACACACATGGACACAGCATAAACACAGACAGACACACACACACATAGAAATACAGACACACACACAGAAACACAGACAGGCACACACACACAGACACACAGAAACACGGACAGACAAATACACATACACAGAAACAGTGACAGACAGACAGTACGCACACACACACACACACACACACACACATGGACACGGCACAAACACACACACTCACAGAAACACAGACAGACACATACACATGGACACAGCACAAACACAGACACACACACAGAAACACCGACAGACACACACACACACACACACACATGGACATAGACAGACACAGCACAAACACACAACACAGAAACACAGATAGACACACACACACACAGAAACACAGACGCACAGAAACACAGACAGACAGACACACACAGAAACACAGACACACACACACAGAAACACAGACAGATACACACAAGAGAAACACAGACACACACCAAAACACAGGCAGACAGACACACACACACACAGAAACACAGACACACACACATACAGAAACACAGACAGACACACAATCACACACACACAGAAAAACGAACAGACACACACACACAGAAACACAGACACACAGAAACACAGACAGACACATACACACAGAAACATAGACACACACACACACAGAAACACAGACAGACACACACAGAGAAACACAGACACACGGAAACACAGACAGACACATACATACACAGAAACACAGACACACACACAGAAACACAGACAGACACACACATGGACACAGCACAAACACACACTCACACAGAAACACAGACAGACACACACACAGAAACACAGACACACAGAAACACAGACAGACACATACACACACAGAAACACAGACACACACACAGAAACACAGACAGACACACACATCGACACAGCACAAACACACACTCACACAGAAACACAGACACACACACAGAAACACAGACAGGCACACACACATGGACACAGCATAAACACAGACAGACACACACACACACATAGAAATACAGACACACACACAGAAACACAGACAGGCACACACACACGGACACACAGAAACACGGACAGACAAATAGACATACACAGAAACAGTGACAGACAGACAGTACGCACACACACACACACACACATGGACATGGCACAAACACACACACTCACAGAAACACAGACAGACACATACACATGGACACAGCACAAACACAGACACACACACAGAAACACCGACAGACACACACACACACACACATGGACACAGACAGACACAGCACAAACACACAACACAGAAACTCAAACAGACACACACACACACAGAAACACAGACGCACAGAAACACAGACAGACACATACACACAGAAACACTGACACACACACAGAAACACAGACAGACACACACATCGACACAGCACAAACACACACTCACACAGAAACACAGACAGACACACACACATACACAGAAACACAGACAGACACACACACAGAAACACAGACAGACACACACACATGGACACAGCATAAACACAGACAGACAGACACACACACACACAGAAATACAGACACACACACAGAAACACAGACAGGCACACACACACAGAAACACGGACAGACAAATATAAATACACAGAAACAGTGACAGACAGACAGGACACACACACACACACACACACATGGACACGGCACAAACACACACACTCACAGAAACACAGACAGACACATACACATGGACACAGCACAAACACAGACACACACACAGAAACACCGACAGACATACACACACACACACACACACACACATGGACACAGACAGACACAGCACAGGCACACCACACAGAAACACAGACCGACACATATACACAGAAACACTGACACACACACACAGAAACACAGACAGACACACACACACAGAAACACAGACACACACACACAGAAACACAGACAGATACACACAAGAGAAACACAGACAAACACCAAAACACAGGCAGACAGACACACACACACACAGAAACACAGACACACACACATACAGAAACACAGACAGACACACAATCACACACAAACAGAAACACAGACAGACACACACACAAAAACACAGAAAGACACAGACAGACACACACACACTCACAGAAAACACAGACACACACACACAGAAACACAAACAGACACAAACATGGACACAGCTCAAACATACACTCACACAGAAACACAGACAGACACACACACATACACAGAAACAAAGACAGACACACACACATACACAGAAACACAGACAGGCACACACACAGAAACACAAACACACACACATGGACACAGCATAAACACAGACAGACAGACGCACACACAGAGAGAAATACAGACACACACACGGAAACACAGACAGGCACACACATAGAGACACACAGAAACACGGACAGACAAATACACATACACAGAAACAGTGACAGACAGACAACAAGCACACACACACACACACACACACATAGACACAGAAACACAGACAGACACATACACATGGAAACAGCACAAACACAGACACACACACAGAAACACCGACAGACATACACACACACACACACACACACACACACACACACACACACACACACATGGACACAGACAGACACAGCAGAGGCACACCACACAGAAACACAGACAGACACACACACATAGAAACACAGACACTCAGAAACACAGACACACACACAGAAACACAGACAGACAAATATAAATACACAGAAACAGTGACAGACAGACAGCACGCACACACACACACACACATGGACACGGCACAAACACACACACTCACAGAAAAACAGACAGACACATACACATGGACACAGCACAAACACAGACACACACACAGAAACACCGACAGACATACACACACACACACACACACACACACACACACACACATGGACACAGACAGACACAGCACAGGCACACCACACAGAAACACAGACCGACACATATACACAGAAACACTGACACACACACACAGAAACACAGACAGATACACACAAGAGAAACACAGACACACAACAAAACACAGGCAGACAGACACACACACACACAGAAACACAGACACACACACATACAGAAACACAGACAGACACACAATCACACACAAACAGAAACACAGACAGACACACACACAAAAACACAGAAAGACACAGACAGACACACACACACTCACAGAAAACACAGACACACACACACACAGAAACACAGACAGACACAAACATGGACACAGCTCAAACATACACTCACACAGAAACACAGACAGACACACACACATACACAGAAACAAAGACAGACACACACACATACACAGAAACACAGACAGGCACACACACAGAAACACAAACACACACACATGGACACAGCATAAACACAGACAGACAGACGCACACACAGAGAGAAATACAGACACACACACGGAAACACAGACAGGCACACACACACAGACACACAGAAACACGGACAGACAAATACACATACACAGAAACAGTGACAGACAGACAACACGCACACACACATACACACACATGGACACAGAAACACAGACAGACACACACACACAGAAACACAGACACACAGAAACACAGACAGACACATACACACACAGAAACACAGACACACACACAGAAACACAGACAGACACACACATGGACACAGCATAAACCCAGACAGACACACACACACACAGAAATACAGACACACGCACAGAAACACAGACAGGCACACACACACGCAGACACACAGAAACACGGACAGACAAATACACATACACAGAAACAGTGACAGACAGACAGCACGCACACACACACACACACACATGGACACGGCACAAACACACACACTCACAGAAACACAGACAGGCACATACACATGGACACAGCACAAACACAGACAAACACACAGAAACACAGACAGGCACACACACACGCAGACACACAGAAACACGGACAGACAAATACACATACACAGAAACAGTGACAGACAGACAGCACGCACACACACACACACACATGGACACGGCACAAACACACACACTCACAGAAACGCAGACAGGCACATTCACATGGACACAGCACAAACACAGACACACACACAGAAACACCAACAGACATGCACACACACATGGACACAGACAGACACAGCACAAAGACACCACACAGAAACACAGACAGTCACACACACAGAGAAACACAGACACACAGAAACACAGAAAGACACATACACACAGAAACACTGACACACACACAGAAACACAGACAGACACACACATCGACACAGCACAAACACACACATACACAGAAACACAGACAGATACACACACAGAAACACAGACAGACACACACACATGGACACAGCATAAACACAGACAGACACATACACACACAGAAATACAGACACAGACACAGAAACACAGACAGGCACACACACGCAGACACACAGAAACACGGACAGACAAATACACATACACAGAAACACAGACAGACACACACACATGGACACAGCATAAACACAGACAGACACATACACACACAGAAATACAGACACACACACAGAAACACCAACAGACACACACACACACACACACACACACACACACACACACACACAAACACACACACATGGACACAGACAGACACAGGATAAATACACACACACAGAAACACCAACAGACACACACACACACACACACACACACACACAAACACACACACATGGACACAGACAGACACAGGATAAATACACACACACAGAAACACAGACACACACACCTACATAAGCACAGACAGACATACAATCACACACACACAGAAACACAAACAGACACACACACACAGAAACACAGACACACAGAAACACAGACAGACACATACACACAGAAACATAGACACACACACACACAGAAACACAGACAGACACACACACACAGAAACACAGACACACACACAGAAACACAGACAGACAGACACACGCACAGAAACACAGACACACGCACTGAAACACAGCCAGACATACACACACAGAAACACAGACACACAGACACACACACATACAGAAACACAGACAGACAGACACACAGAAACACAGACAGACACACAAACACGCACAGAAATACAGACACAAACACACACACACACAGAAACACAGACAGATACACACAAGAGAAACACAGACACACACAAAAACACAGTCAGACAGACACACACACACACAGAAACACAGACACACACACAAACACAGAAACATAGACAGACGCAGCACAAACACACACACACAGAAACACAGACACACACACACACACAGAAACACGGACAGACACACACACATGGACACAGCATAAACCCAGACAGACACACACACAGAAATACAGGCACACACACAGAAACACAGACAGGCACACACACACAGACACACAGAAACACGGACAGACAAATACACATACACAGAAACAGTGACAGACAGGCAGCACGCGCACACACACACACACACACATGGACACGGCACAAACACACACACTCACAGAAACACAGACAGACACATACACATGGACACAGCACAAACACAGACAAACACACAGAAACACCGACAGACACACACACACACACACACACACACACATGGACACAGACAGACACAGCACAGACACACCACACAGAAACACAGACAGACACACACACACAGAAACACAGACACACAGAAACACAGACAGACACATACACACACAGAAACACAGACACACACACAGAAACAAAGACACAGAGAAACACAGACAGACACATACACACACAGAAACACAGACACACACACAGAAACACAGACAGACACACACATGGACACAGCACAAACACACACTCACACCGAAACACAGACAGACACACACACACAGAAACACAGACACACAGAAACACAGACAGACACATACACACACCGAAACACAGACACACACAAAGAAACACAGACAGACACACACATGGACACAGCACAAACACACACTCACACAGAAACACAGACAGACACACACACAGAAACACAGACAGACACACACACATGGACACAGCATAAACACAGACAGACACACACACACACACATAGAAATACAGACACACACACAGAAACACAGACAGGCACACACACACACAGACACACAGAAACATGGACAGACAAATACACATACACAGAAACAGTGACAGACAGACAGTACGCACACACACACACACACACACACACATGGACACGGCACAAACACACACACTCACAAAAACACAGACAGACACATACACATGGACAAAGCACAAACACAGACACACACACAGAAACACCGACAGACACACACACACACACACATGGACACAGACAGACACAGCACAAACACACAACACAGAAACACAGACAGACACACACACACACAGAAACACAGAAACACAGACAGACACATACACACAGAAACACTGACACACACACAGAAACACCAACAGACATACACACACACACACACACACACACACACATGGACACAGACAGACACAGCACAGGCACACCACACAGAAACACAGACAGACACACACACACAGAAACACAGACACACAGAAACACAGACAGACACATACACACACAGAAACGCAGACACACACACAGAAACACAGACAGACACACACATGGACACAGCATAAACCCAGACAGACACACACACACACACAGAAATACAGACACACACACAGAAACACAGACAGGCACACACACACGCAGACACACAGAAACACCGACAGACAAATACACATACACAGAAACAGTGACAGACAGACAGCACACACACACACACACACACATGGACACGGCACAAACACACACACTCACAGAAACACAGACAGGCACATACACATAGACACAGCACAAACACAGACACACACACAGAAACACCAACAGACATGCACACACACATGGACACAGACAGACACAGCACAAAGACACCACACAGAAACACTGACAGTCACACACACAGAGAAACACAGACACACAGAAACACAGAAAGACACATACACACAGAAACACTGACACACAGACACAGCATAAACCCAGACAGACACACACACACACACAGAAATACAGACACACACACAGAAACACAGACAGACACACACATGGACGCAGCACAAACACACACTCACACAGAAACACAGACACACACACAGAAACACAGACAGACACACACATCGACACAGCACAAACACACACTCACACAGAAACACAGACAGGCACACACACATACACAGAAACACAGACAGATACACACACAGAAACACAGACAGACACACACACATGGACACAGCATAAACACAGACAGACACACACACACACAGAAATACAGACACACACACAGAAACACAGACAGGCACACACACACAGACACACAGAAACACGGACACACAAATACACATACACAGAAACAGTGACAGACAGACACACACACACACACACACATGGACACGGCACAAACACACACACTCGCAGAAACACAGACAGACACATACACATGGACACAGCACAAACACAGACACACACACAGAAACACCAACAGACACACACACACACACACACACAAACACACACACATGGACACAGACAGACACAGCATAAACACACACACACAGAAACACAGACACACACACCTACATAAACACAGACAGACACACAATCACACACACACAGAAAAACGAACAGACACACACACACACAGAAACACAGACACACAGAAACACAGACAGACACATGCACACAGAAACATAGACACACACAGAGAAACACAGACAGACACACACACAGAAACACAGACACACAGAAACACAGACAGACACATACACACACAGAAATACAGACACACACACAGAAACACAGACAGACACACACATGGACGCAGCACAAACACACACTCACACAGAAACACAGACACACACACAGAAACACAGACAGGCACACACACATGGACACAGCATAAACACAGACAGACACACACACACACATAGAAATACAGACACACACACAGAAACACAGACAGGCACACACACACGGACACACAGAAACACGGACAGACAAATAGACATACACAGAAACAGTGACAGACAGACAGTACGCACACACACACACACACACATGGACACGGCACAAACACACACACTCACAGAAACACAGACAGACACATACACATGGACACAGCACAAACACACAGAAACACCGACAGTCACACACACACACACATGGACACAGACAGACACAGCACAAACACACAACACAGAAACACAGACAGACACACACACACACAGAAACACAGACGCACAGAAACACAGACAGACACATACACACAGAAACACTGACACACACACAGAAACACAGACAGACACACACATCGACACAGCACAAACACACACTCACACAGAAACACAGACAGACACACACACATACACAGAAACACAGACAGACACACACACAGAAACACAGACAGACACACACACATGGACACAGCATAAACACAGACAGACAGACACACACACACACAGAAATACAGACACACACACAGAAACACAGACAGGCACACACACACAGAAACACGGACAGACAAATATAAATACACAGAAACAGTGACAGACAGACAGCACGCACACACACACACACACACACACACATGGACACGGCACAAACACACACACTCACAGAAACACAGACAGACACATACACATGGACACAGCACAAACACAGACACACACACAGAAACACCGACAGACATACACACACACACACACACACACATGGACACAGACAGACACAGCACAGGCACACCACACAGAAACACAGACCGACACATATACACAGAAACACTGACACATACACACAGAAACACAGACAGACACACACACACAGAAACACAGACACACACACACAGAAACACAGACAGACACACACACACAGAAACACAGACAGACACACACACAAAAACACAGAAAGACACAGACAGACACACACACACTCACAGAAAACACAGACACACATACACAGAAACACAGACAGACACAAACATGGACACAGCTCAAACATACACTCACACAGAAACACAGACAGACACACACACATACACAGAAACAAAGACAGACACACACACATACACAGAAACACAGACAGGCACACACACAGAAACACAAACACACACAAATGGACCCAGCATAAACACAGACAGACAGACGCACACACACACAGAAATACAGACACACACACGGAAACACAGACTGGCACACACATACAGACACACAGAAACACGGACAGACAAATACACATACACAGAAACAGTGACAGACAGACAACACGCACACACACACACACACACATGGACACAGAAACACAGACAGACACATACACATGGACACAGCACAAACACAGACACACACACAGAAACACCAACAGACATACACACACACACACACACACATGGACACAGACAGACACAGCACAGGCACACCACACAGAAACACAGAAAGACACACACACACAGAAACACAGACACACAGAAACACAGACAGACACATACACACACAGAAACACAGACACACACACAGAAACACAGACAGACACACACATGGACACAGCATAAACACAGACAGACACACACACACACAGAAATACTGACACACACACAGAAACACAGACAGGCACACACACACGCAGACACATAGAAACACGGACAGACAAATACACATACACAGAAACAGTGACAGACAGACAGCACGCACACACACACACACACATGGACACGGCACAAACACACACACTCACAGAAACACAGACAGGCACATACATATGGACACAGCACAAACACAGACACACACACAGAAACACCAACAGACACGCACACACACATGGACACAGACAGACACAGCACAAAGACACCACACAGAAACACAGACAGTCACACACACAGAGAAACACAGACACACAGAAACACAGAAAGACACATACACACAGAAACACTGACACACACACAGAAACACAGACAGACACACACATCGACACAGCACAAACACACACTCACACAGAAACACAGACAGGCACACACACATACACAGAAACACAGACAGATACACACACAGAAACACAGACAGACACACACACATGGACACAGCATAAACACAGACAGACACATACACACACAGAAATACAGACACAGACACAGAAACACAGACAGGCACACACACGCAGACACACAGAAACACGGAAAGACAAATACACATACACAGAAACACAGACAGACACACACACATGGACACAGCATAAACACAGACAGACACATACACACAGAAATACAGACACACACACAGAAACACCAACAGACACACACACACACACACACACACACACACAAACACACACACATGGACACAGACAGACACAGGATAAATACACACACACAGAAACACAGACACACACACCTACATAAGCACAGACAGACATACAATCACACACACACAGAAACACAAACAGATACACACACACAGAAACACAGACACACAGAAACACAGACAGACACATACACACAGAAACATAGACACACACACACACAGAAACACAGATAGACACACACACAGAAATACAGGCACACACACAGAAACACAGACAGGCACACACACACAGACACACAGAAACACGGACAGACAAATACACATACACAGAAACAGTGACAGACAGGCAGCACGCGCACACACACACACATGGACACGGCACAAACACACACACTCACAGAAACACAGACAGACACATACACATGGACACAGCACAAACACAGACAAACACACAGAAACACCGACAGACACACACACACACACACACACACACACACACACACATGGACACAGACAGACACAGCACAGACACACCACACAGAAACACAGACAGACACACACACACAGAAACACAGACAGACACATACACACACAGAAACACAGACACACACACAGAAACAAAGACACACAGAAACACAGACAGACACATACACACACAGAAACACAGACACACACACAGAAACACAGACAGACACACACATGGACACAGCACAAACACACACTCACACCGAAACACAGACAGACACACACACACAGAAACACAGACACACAGAAACACAGACAGACACATACACACACAGAAACACAGACACACACACAGAAACACAGACAGACACACACATGGACACAGCACAAACACACACTCACACAGAAACACAGACAGACACACACACAGAAACACAGACAGACACACACACATGGACACAGCATAAACACAGACAGACACACACACACACACATAGAAATACAGACACACACACAGAAACACAGACAGGCACACACACACACAGACACACAGAAACACGGACAGACAAATACACATACACAGAAACAGTGACAGACAGACAGTACGCACACACACACACACACACACATGGACACGGCACAAACACACACACTCACAGAAACACAGACAGACACATACACATGGACACAGCACAAACACAGACACACACACAGAAACACCGACAGACACACACACACACACACATGGACACAGACAGACACAGCACAAACACACAACACAGAAACACAGACAGACACACACACACACAGAAACACAGAAACACAGACAGACACATACACACAGAAACACTGACACACACACAGAAACACAGACAGACACACACATCGACACAGCACAAACACACACTCACACAGAAACACAGACAGACACACACACAGAAACACAGACAGACACACACACATGGACACTGCATAAACACAGACAGACACACACACACACACAGAAATACAGACACACACACAGAAACACAGACAGGCACACACACACAGAAACACGGACAGACAAATATAAATACACAGAAACAGTGACAGACAGACAGCACGCACACACACACACACACATGGACACGGCACAAACACACACACTCACAGAAACACAGACAGACACATACACATGGACACAGCACAAACACAGACACACACACAGAAACACCGACAGACATACACACACACACACACACACACACATGGACACAGACAGACACAACACAGGCACACCACACAGAAACACAGACAGACACATACACACACAGAAACACAGACACACACACAGAAACACAGACAGACACACACATGGACACAGCACACGTACACACACTTTCAGAAACACAGACAGACACACACACATACACAGAAAGACAGACAGACACACACAGAATCACAGACAGACACACACACATGGACACAGCATAAACACTGACAGACACACACACACACAGAAATACAGACACACACAGACAGACACACACACAGAAACACAGACAGGCACACACACACAGAAACACAGACAGACAAATATAAATACACAGAAACAGTGACAGACAGACAGCACGCACACACACACACACATGGACACGGCACAAACACACACACTCACAGAAACACAGACAGACACATACACATGGACACAGCACAAACACAGACACACACACAGAAACACCGACAGACATACACACACACACACACACATGGACACAGACAGACACAGCACAGGCACACCACACAGAAACACAGACAGACACATACACACACAGAAACACAGACACACACACAGAAACACAGACAGACACACACATGGACACAGCACAAATACACACTCACACAGAAACACAGACAGACACACACGCATACACAGAAACACAGACAGACACACACACAGAATCACATACAGACACACACACATGGACACAGCATAAACACAGACAGACACACACACACACAGAAATACAGACACACACAGACAGACACACACACAGAATCACAGACAGACACACACACACACAACACACACAGAAACACAGACAGACAGACAGACACACACACACAGAGAAACACAGACACGCACACACACAGAAACACAGGCGGACACACAGATATACAGACAGACACACACATACACATAAACAGCAACACACACACACACACACACAGAAACACAGACAGACACACACGCACAGAAACACAGACACACACACAGGGAGAAACACAAACACACACACATACAGAAACACAGAGGCACACACACACACACACACACACACACACGCACAGAAACACAGACACACACACAGGGAGAAACACAAACACACACACATACAGAAACACAGAGGCACACACACACACACACACACACACAGAAATACCGACAGACCCAAATACACACACAGAAACACAGACAGACACACAAACACAGAAACATAGACAGACGCAGCGCAAACACACACACACAGAAACACAGACACACACACACACACAGAAACAGGGACAGACACACACACAGAAATACAGACAGACACACACAGAGAAACACAGAATTACACAGACAGACACACACACACTCACAGAAAACACAGACACACACACACAGAAACACAGACAGACACACACATGGACACAGCACAAACACATACTCACACAGAAACACAGACAGACACACACACATACACAGAAACACAGACAGACACACACACAGAAACACAGACAGACACACACACATGGACACAGCATAAACACAGACAGACAGACACACACACACAGAAATACAGACACACACATAGAAACACAGACAGGCACACACACACAGACACACAGAACACAGACAGACAAATACACATACACAGAAACAGTGACAGACAGACAGCATGCACACACACACACACACACACAGGGACATGGCACAAACACACACACTCACTGAAACACAGATAGACACATACACATGGACACAGCATAAACACAGACACACACACAGAAATACTGACAGACACACACCCACACACATGGACACAGCACAAACACACACACACTCACAGAAACACACACAGAAACACAGACAGACACACACACATACACAGCAACACAGACACACACACACAGAAACGCAGACAGGCACACACACACAAAAAGAGACAGACACAGCACAAACACAGACACAGAAACACAGACAGACATACACACACACATAGAAATACAGACAGACATACAGAAACACAGACACACACAGAGAAACACAGACACACACACAGACACACAGAGAAGCACAGACACACACACACAGAAATACAGACAGTCAGACACACACACACAGAAACACCGACAGACACACACACAGAAACACAGACAGACACACACACACAGAAACACAGACAGACACAGCGCAAACACAGAAACACGGACAGACACAGCGCAAACACACACACACAGAAACACAGACAGACAGACACACACACAGACAAACACACACACACAGAAACACAGACAGTCAGACACACACACACAGAAACACAGACACACACACACACAGACATAGAAACACAGACAAACACGCACGCACAGAAGCACAGACAGGCACTCGCACACACACACAGAAACACAGATAGACACAGACAGACACACACAGAAACAAAGACACACACACACAGAAACACAGGCACACACACACAGAAACACAGAAACACAGGCAATCACACACACACACACAGAAACACAGATATACACACACACAAAGAGACACACACACACACAGAAACACAGACAGACACACACACACAGAAACACAGACAGACACACACACAGAGAGACACAGACAGACACAGCACAAACACACACACAGAAACACAGACAGACACACACACACAGAAACACAGACACACAGAAACATAGACAGACACATACACACAGAAACACAGACACACACACACAGAAACACAGACAGACAGACACACGCACAGAAACACAGACACATGCACAGAAACACAGCCAGACACACAGACACAGAAACACAGACAGACACGCACCAAAACACAGGCAGGCAGACACACACACACAGAAACACAGACAGACACACAAACACAGAAACTTAGACAGACACAGCATAAACACACACACACAGAAACACAGACACACACACATACATAAACACAGACAGACACACAATCACACACACCCAGAAACACAGACAGACACACACACACACAGAAACACAGATAACACAGAAACACAGACAGACACATACACACAGAAACATAGACACACACACACAGAAACACCGACAGACACACACACAGAAACACAGACAGACACACACACACAGAAACACAGACAGACACAGCGCAAACACAGAAACACAGACAGACACAGCGCAAACACACACACACAGAAACACAGACAGACAGACAGACACACACACAGACAAACACACACACACAGAAACACAGACTGTCAGACACACACACACAGAAACACAGACACACACACACAGACATAGAAACACAGACAAACACGCACGCACAGAAACACAGACAGGCACTCGCACACACACACAGAAACACAGATAGACACAGACAGACACACACAGAAACAAAGACACACACACACAGAAACACAGGCACACACACACAGAAACACAGAAACACGGGCAATCACACACACACACAGAAACACAGACAGACACACACACACAGAAACACAGACAGACACACACACAGAGAGACACAGACAGACACAGCACAAACACACACACAGAGACACAGACAGACACAGCACAAACACACCACACAGAAACACAGACAGACACACACACACAGAAACACAGACACACAGAAACATAGACAGACACATACACACAGAAACACAGACACACACACACAGAAACACAGACAGACAGACACACGCACAGAAACACAGACACACACACAGAAACACGGCCAGACACACAGACACAGAAACATAGACACACACACACAGAAACACAGACAGGCAGACACACAGAAATACAGACAGACACACAAACACACACAGAAATACAGACACAAACACACACACACAGAAACACAGACAGACACACACAAGAGAAACACAGACACACACCAAAACACAGGCAGACAGACACACACACACAAACATAGACACACACACACAGAAACACAGACAGACAGACACACAGAAATACAGACAGACACACAAACACACACAGAAATACAGACACAAACACACACACACAGAAACACAGACAGACACGCACCAAAACACAGGCAGGCAGACACACACACACAGAAACACAGACAGACACACAAACACAGAAACTTAGACAGACACAGCATAAACACACACACACAGAAACACAGACACACACACATACATAAACACAGACAGACACACAATCACACACACACAGAAACACAGACAGACACACACACACACAGAAACACAGATAACACAGAAACACAGACAGACACATACACACAGAAACATAGACACACACACACAGAAACACAGACAGACACACACACAGAAACACAGACACACACACAGAAACACCGACAGATACACACAAGAGAAACACAGACACACACCAAAACACAGGCAGACAGACACACACACACAGAAACACAGACACACACACAAACACAGAAACATAGACAGACACAGCACAAACACACACGCACAGAAACACAGACACACACACATACAGAAACACAGACAGACACACACACAAAAACACAGAAAGACACAGTCAGTCACACACACACTCACAGAAAACACAGACACACACACACAGAAACACAGACTGACACACACATGGACACAGCACAAACACACACTCACACAGAAACACAGACAGACACACACACATACACAGAAACACAGACAGACACACACACAGAAACACAGACAGACACACACACATGAACACAGCATAAACACAGACAGACAGACACACACACACACAGAAATACACACACACACAGAAACACAGACAGGCACACACACACACACACACAGAAACACGGACAGACAAATACACATACACAGAAACAGTGACAGACAGACAACACGCACACACACACACAGATGGACACGGCACAAACACACACACTCACAGAAACACAGACAGACACATACACATGGACACAGCACAAACACAGACACACACACAGAAACACCGACAGACACACACACACACACATGGACGCAGACAGACACAGCACAGACACGCCACACAGAAACACAGACAGACACACACACATGGACACAGCATAAACACAGACAGACAGACACACACACACACACAGAAATACAGACACACACTCAGAAACACAGACAGGCACACACACACACAGACACACAGAAACACGGACAGACAAATACACATACACAGAAACAGTGACAGACAGACAGCACGCACACACACACACACACACATGGACACGGCAGAAACACACACACTCACAGAAACACAGACAGACACATACACATTGACACTGAACAAACACAGACACACACACAGAAACACCGACAGACATACACACACACACATGGACACAGACAGACACACGCACACAAACACAGACACACGCACACACACACACAGAAACACAGACAGACAGACACACAGAAACACAGACAGACACACAAACACACACACAAATACAGACACAAACACACACACACACAGAAACAGAGACAGACACACACAAGAGAAACACAGATACACACTAAAACACAGGCAGACACACACACACACAGAAACACAGACAGGCACACAATCACAGAAACATTGACAGACACAGCACAAACACACACAGAAACACAGATACACACACATACAGAAACACTGACAGACACACAATCACACACACACAAAAACACAGACAGACACACACACAGAAATACAGACACACACACACACAGAAACACAGAAAGACACAGACAGACACACACACACTCACAGAAAACACAGATGCACACACACAGAAACACAGACAGACACACACATGGACACAGCAGAAACACACTCACACAGAAACACAGACAGACACACACACATACACAAAACACAGACAGACACACACGCAGAAACACAGACAGACACACACACATGGACACAGCATAAACACAGACACACACACACACACACAGAAATACAGACACGCACACAGAAACACAGACAGGCACACACACACAGACACACAGAAACACGGACAGACAAATACACATACACAGAAACAGTGACAGACAGACAGCACGCACACACACACATGGACACGGCACAAACACACACACTCACAGAAACACAGACAGACACATACACATGGACAAAGCACAAACACAGACACACACACACACAGAAACACCGACAGACACACACACACACACACATGGACACAGCAGAAACTCACACACACACAGAAACACCGACAGTCACACACACACACACACACACACATCGACACGGCACAAACACACACACTCACAGAAACACAGACAGACACATACACATGGACACAGCACAAACACAGACACACACACAGAAACACCGACAGACACACACACACACACACACACATGGACACAGACAGACACAGCACAGATACACCACACAGAAACACAGACAGACACACACACACAGAAACACAGACAAACAAAAACACAGACAGACACATACACACACAGAAACACAGACATACACACAGAAACACAGACAGACAGACACATGGACACAGCACAAACGCACACTCACACAGAAACACAGACAGACACACTCACATACACAGAAACACAGACAGACACACACACAGAAACACAGACAGACACACACACATGGACACAGCATAAACACAGACAGACACATACACACAGAAATACAGGCACACACACACACAGACACACAGAAACACGGACAGACAAATACACATACACAGAAACAGTGACAGACAGACAGCACGCACACACACACACACATGGACACGGCACAAACACAGACAGACACACACACACACATAGAAATACAGACACACACACAGAAACACAGACAGGCACACACACACACTCACAGAAACACAGGCAGACACATACACATGGACACAGCACAAACACAGACACACACACAGAAACACCGACAGACACACACACACACACACACACACACATACATGGACACAGACAGACACAGCATAAACACACGCACACAGAAACACACACACACACACATACATAAACACAGGCACACACACAATCACACACACACAGAAACACAGACAGACACACACACACAGAAACAGAGACACACAGAAACATAGACACACACACACAGAAACACAGACAGACACACGCACAGAAACACAGCCAGACGCACACACACACAGAAACACAGACACACACACACACAGAAACACAGACAGACACACAGAAACACAGACAGACACACAAACACACACAGAAATACAGACACAAACACACACACACACACAGAAACACAGACAGATACAAACAAGAGAAACACAGACACACACAAAAACCCAGGCAGACAGACACACACACACAGAAACACAGATACACACACAAACACAGAAACATGGACAGACGCAGCACAAACACAAACACAGAAACACAGATTCACACACATACAGAAACACAGACAGACACACAATCACACACACGCAGAAACACAGACAGACACACACACAGAAATACAGACAGACACACGTACAGAAACACAGAAAGACACAGACAGACACACACACACTCACAGAAAACACAGACACACACACAGAAACACAGACAGCCACAAACATGGACACAGCACAAACACACACTCACACAGAAACACAGACAGACACACACACATACACAGAAACACAGACACACATACATACACAGAAACACAGACAGGCACACACACAGAAACACAGACAGACACACACACATGGACACAGCATAAACACAGACAGACACACACACAGAAATACAGGCACACACACAGAAACACAGACAGGCACAGCACAAACACACCACACCAAAACACAGACAGACACACACACACACAGAAACACAGACACACATAAACACAGACAGACACACACAGACACAGCACAAACACGCACTCACACAGAAACACAGACTGACACACACACATACACAGAAACACAGACAGACACACACACAGAAACACAGACAGACACACACACATGGACACAGCATAAACACAGGCAGACACACACACACACATACACACAGAAATACAGACACATACACAGAAACACAGACAGGCACACACACACACAGACACACAGAAACACAGACAGACAAATACACATACACAGTATCTGTGACAAACAGACAGCACGCACACACACACACACACATTGACATGGCACAAACACACACACTCACAGAAACACAGACAGACACATACACATGGACACAGCACAAACACAGACACACACACAGAAACACAGACAGACACACACACACACAGAAACACAGACACACAGAAACACAGACAGACACATACACACAGAAATACTGACACACACACAGAAACACAGACAGACAAACACATGGACACAGCACAAACACACACTCACACAGAAACACAGACAGACACACACACATACACAGAAACACAGACAGACACACACATGGACACAGCATAAACACAGACAGACACACACACACACAGAAATGCAGACACACAGAGAGAAACACACCCAGGCACACACACACAGACACACAGAAACACGGACAGACAAATACACATACACAGAAACAGTGACATACAGACAGCACGCACACACACACACATGGACACGGCACAAACACACACACCCACAGAAACACAGACAGACACATACACATGGACGCAGCACAAACACAGACACACACACAGAAACATCGACAGACACACACACACACACACATGGACACAGACAGACACTGCACAAACAACCACACAGAAACACAGACAGTCACACACAGAGAAACACACACACACAGAAACACAGAAAGACACATACACACAGAAACACTGACAGACACACACACACACACACACACACACACACACACACGGACACAGACAGACACAGCGCAAACACACCACACAGAAACACAGACAGACAGACACACACAGAAACACAGACACACAGAAACACAGACAGACACATAACAACAGAAATACAGACACACACACACAGAAACACAGACATACACATACACACAGAAACACAGACACACACACACACAGAAACACAGACAGACAGACACACGCACAGAAACACAGACACACGCACGGAAACACAGCCAGACACACACACACAGAAACACAGACACACATACACACACACACACACACACAGAAATACAGACAGACAGACACACAAACACACACACAAATACAGACACAAACACACACACACAGAAACACAGACAGACACACACACACACAGAAACACAGACAGACACACAATCACAGAAACATAGACAGACACAGCACAAACACACACAGAAACACAGATACACACACATACAGAAACACAGACAGACACACAATCACGCACACACAGAAACACAGACAGACAGAAAGCACGCACACACACACATGGACACGGCACAAACACACACACTCACAGAAACACAGACAGACACATACACATGGACAAAGCACAAACACAGACACACACACACAGAAACACCGACAGTCACACACACACACACACACACACACATCGACACGGCACAAACACACACACTCACAGAAACACAGACAGACACATACACATGGACACAGCACAAACACAGACACACACAGAAACACCGACAAACACACACACACACACACACACACACACACACATGGACACAGACAGACACAGCACAGATACACCACACAGAAACACAGACAGACACACACACACAGAAACACAGACAAACAAAAACACAGACAGACACATACACACACAGAAATACAGACACGCACACAGAAACACAGACAGGCACACACACACAGACACACAGAAACACGGACAGACAAATACACATACACAGAAACAGTGACAGACAGACAGCACGCACACACACACATGGACACGGCACAAACACACACACTCACAGAAACACAGACAGACACATACACATGGACAAAGCACAAACACAGACACACACACACACAGAAACACCGACAGACACACACACACACACACATGGACACAGCAGAAACTCACACACACACAGAAACACCGACAGTCACACACACACACACACACACACACATCGACACGGCACAAACACACACACTCACAGAAACACAGACAGACACATACACATGGACACAGCACAAACACAGACACACACACAGAAACACCGACAGACACACACACACACACACACATGGACACAGACAGACACAGCACAGATACACCACACAGAAACACAGACAGACACACACACACAGAAACACAGACAAACAAAAACACAGACAGACACATACACACACAGAAATACAGACACGCACACAGACACACATACACACACACACACACACAGAAATACAGACAGACAGACACACAAACACACACACAAATACAGACACAAACACACACACACAGAAACACAGACAGACACACACATACACAGAAACACAGACAGACACACAATCACAGAAACATAGACAGACACAGCACAAACACACACAGAAACACAGATACACACACATACAGAAACACAGACAGACACACAATCACGCACACACAGAAACACAGACAGACAGAAAGCACGCACACACACACATGGACACGGCACAAACACACACACTCACAGAAACACAGACAGACACATACACATGGACAAAGCACAAACACAGACACACACACACAGAAACACCGACAGTCACACACACACACACACACACACATCGACACGGCACAAACACACACACTCACAGAAACACAGACAGACACATACACATGGACACAGCACAAACACAGACACACACAGAAACACCGACAAACACACACACACACACACACACACACATGGACACAGACAGACACAGCACAGATACACCACACAGAAACACAGACAGACACACACACACAGAAACACAGACAAACAAAAACACAGACAGACACATACACACACAGAAATACAGACACGCACACAGAAACACAGACAGGCACACACACACAGACACACAGAAACACGGACAGACAAATACACATACACAGAAACAGTGACAGACAGACAGCACGCACACACACACACACACACACACACACATGGACTCGGCACAAACACACACACACAGAAACACAGACAGACACATACACATGACACAGCACAAACACAGACACACACACAGAAACACCGACAGACACACACACACACACACACACACATGGACACAGACAGACACAGCACAGACACACCACACAGAAACACAGACAGACACACACACACAGAAACACACACCCACACAGATACACAGACAGACACACACATGGACAGAGCACAAACACACACCCACACAGAAACACAGACAGACACACACACATACACAGAAATACAGACAGACACACACACAGAAACACAGACAGACACACACACATGGACACAGCATAAACACAGACAGGCACACACACACACAGACACACAGAAACACAGACAGACAAATACACATACACCGAAACAGTGACAGACAGACAGCACGCACACACACACACACATGGGCACGACACAAACACACTCACTCACAGAAACACAGACAGACACATACACATGGACACAGCACAAACACAGACACACACACAGAAACACCGACAGACACACACACACACACACAAGGACACAGACAGACACAGCACAAACACACCACACAGAAACACAGACAGACATACACACAGAGAAATACAGACACACAGAAACACTGACAGACACATACACACAGAAACACTGACAAACACATGGACTCAGCACAAACACACACTCACACAGAAACACAGACAGACACACACACATACACAGAAACACAGACAGACACACACACAGAAACACAGACAGACACACACACATGGACACAGCATAAACACAGACAGACACACACACACACAGAAATACAGACACACACACAGAAACACAGACAGGCACACACACACAGACACACAGAAACACGGACAGACAAATACACATACACAGAAACCGTGACAGACAGACAGCACGCACACACACACACATGGACACGGCACAAACACACACACTCACAGAAACACAGACAGACACATACACATGGACACAGCACAAACACACCACACAGAAACACAGACAGACACACACGCACAGAAACACAGACACACAGAAACACAGACAGACACATAACAACAGAAACACAGACACACACACACAGAAACACAGACATACACATACACATAGAAACAAAGACACACACACACAGAAACACAGACAGACAGACACACGCACAGAAACACAGACACATGCACAGAAACACAGCCAGACACACACACAGAAACAGAAACACAGACAGACACACACACATACACAGAAACACAGACAGGCACACACACAGAAACACAGACAGACACACACACATGGACACAGCATAAACACAGACACACACACACACACACACACACAGAAATACAGACACACACACAGAAACACAGACAGGCACACACACACACACACACACAGAGAGAGAAACACGGACAGACAAATACACATACACAGAAACAGTGACAGACAGACAGCATGCACACACACACACACATGGACACGGCACAAACACACACACTCACAGAAACACAGACAGACACACACACATACACACATGGACACAGATAGACATAGCACAAACACACCACACAGAAACATAGGCAGAAACACAGACACACAGAAACACAGACACACACACACACACATACAGAAACACAGACAGACACACAGAAACACAGACAGACACACAAACACTCACAGAAATACTGACACAAACACACACACACACACAGAAACACAGACAGATACACACAAGAGAAACACAGACACACACAAAAACACAGGCAGACAGACACACACACAGAAACACAGACACACTCACATGCAGAAACACAGACAGACACACAGGCAGAAACACAGAAAGACACAGACAGACACACACACACTCACAGAAAACACAGACACACACACACAGAAACACAGACAGCCACAAACATGGACACAGCACAAACACACACTCACACAGAAACACAGACAGACACACACACATACACAGAAACACAGACAGACACACACACACACACACAGACACACAGACAGACACACACACATGGACACAGCATAAACACAGACACACACACACACACACACACACACACACACACACAGAAATACAGGCACACACACAGAAACACAGACAGGCACACACACACACACAGAGAAACACGGACAGACAAATACACATGCACAGAAACAGTGACAGACAGACAGCACGCACACACACACACACATGGACACAGCACAAACACACACACTCACAGAAACACAAACAAACACATACACATGGACACAGCACAAACACAAACACACACACAGAAACACCGACAGACACACACACATACACACATGGACACAGACAGACACAGCACAGACACACCACACAGAAAAACAGACAGACACACACACACAGAAACACAGACAGACACACACACAGAAACACAGACACACGCACAGAGAAACACAGACACACAGACACACACAGACACACACACAGACAGACACACTAACACTCACAGAAATACAGACACAAACACACACACACACACAAACACAGACAGATACACACAAGGGAAACACAGACACACGCAAAAACACACGCAGACAGACACACACACACAGAAACATAGACACACACACAAACACAGAAACATAGACAGACGCAGCACAAACACACACACAGAAACACAGACACACACACATACAGAAACACAGACAGACACACAATCACACACACACAGAAACACAGACAGACACACACACAGAAATACAGACAGACACACACACAGAAACACAGAAAGACACAGACAAACACACACACAATCACAGAAAAGACAGACACACACACACAGAAACACAGACAGACACAAACATGGACATAGCACAAACACAGACAGACACACACACACACATACACAGAAACACAGACAGACACACACACACATACACAGAAACACAGACAGACACACTCACAGAAACACAGACAGACACACACACATGGACACAGCATAAACACAGACAGGCACACACACACACGGACACACAGAAACATGGACAGACAAATACACATACACAGAAACAGTGACAGACAGACAGCACGCACACACACACACACACATGGACACAGCATAAACACAGACAGGCACACACACACACAGACACACAGAAACACGGACAGACAAATACACATACACAGAAACAGTGACAGACAGGCAGCACGCGCGCACACACACACATAGACACGGCACAAACACACACACTCACAGAAACACAGACAGACACATACACATGTACACAGCACAAACACAGACACACACACAGAAACACCGACAGACACACACACACACACACACACACACACAAGGACACAGACAGACACAGCACAAACACACCACACAGAAACACAGACAGACATACACACACAGAAATACAGACACACAGAAACACTGACACACACACAGAAACACAGACAGACACACTCATGGACTCAGCACAAACACACACTCACACCGAAACACAGACAGACACACACACATACACAGAAACACAGACAGACACACACACAGAAACACAGACAGACACACACACACAGACACACAGAAACACGGACAGACAAATACACATACACAGAAACAGTGACAGACAGACAGCACGCACACACACACACATGGACACGGCACAAACACACACACTCACAGAAACACAGACAGACACATACACATGGACACAGCACAAACACAGGCACACACACAGCAACGCCGACAGACACACACACACACGGACACAGACAGACACAGCACAAACACACCACACAGAAACACAGACAGACACACACACACAGAAACACAGACACACAGAAATACAGACAGACACATAACAACAGAAACACAGACACACACACACAGAAACACAGACATACACATACACATAGAAACACAGACACACACACACAGAAACACAGACAGACAGACACACGCACAGAAACACAGACACATGCACAGAAACACAGCCAGACACACACACACAGAAACACAGACACACACTCACACACAAACACAGAAACACAGACAGACAGACACACAGAAACACAGACAGACACACAAACACACACACAAATACAGACACAAACACACACAGACAGAAACACAGACAGACACACAGAAGAGAAACACAGACAAACACAGAAACACAGACAGACACACACACAGAAATACGGACAGACACACACACAGAAACACAGAAAGACACAGACAGACACACACACACTCACAGAAAACACAGACACAGAAACACAGACAGACACAAACATGGACACAGCACAAACACGCACTCACACAGAAACACAGACAGACACACACACATACACAGAAACACAGACAGGTACACACACACAGAAACACAGACAGACACATACACATGGACACAGCATAAACACAGACACACACACACACATACACAGAAATACAGGCACACACACAGAAACACAGACAGACACACACACATACACAGAAACACAGACAGGCACACACACAGAAACACAGACAGACACACACACATGGACACAGCATAAACACAGACACACACACACACACACACACAGAAATACAGGCACACACACAGAAACACAGACAGGCACACACACACACACACACAGAAACATGGACAGACAAATATACATACACAGAAACAGTGACAGACAGACAGCACGCACACACACACACACATGGACTCGGCACAAACACACACACTCACAGAAACACAGACGGACACATACACATGGACACAGCACAAACACAGACACACACAAAGAAACACCGACAGACACACACACATACACACATGGACACAGACAGACATAGCACAAACACACCACACAGAAACACAGACAGACACACACACACAGAAACATAGGCAGACACACACACAGAAACACAGACAGACACACACAGAAACACAGACAGACAGACACACGCACCGAAACACAGACACACCCACAGAAACACAGCCAGAGACACAGACACACAGAAACACAGACACACAGACACACACACACACACAGAATCAATTACAGAAATACAGACACAAACACACACACACACACAGAAACACAGACAGATACACACAAGAGAAACACAGACACACACAAAAACACAGGCAGACAGACACACACACACAGAAACATAGACACACACACAAACACAGAAACATAGACAGACGCAGCACAAACACACACACACACAGAAACACAGACACACACACCTGCAGAAACACAGACAGACACACAATCACACACACACAGAAACACAGACAGACACACACACAGAAATACAGACAGACACACACACAGAAACACAGAAAGACACAGACAGACACACACACACTCACAGAAAACACAGACACACACACACAGAAACACAGACAGCCACAAACATGGACACAGCACAAACACACACTCAGACAGAAACACAGACAGACACACACACATACACAGAAACACCGACAGACACACACACATACACAGAAAGACAGACAGGCACACACACAGAAACACAGACAGACACACACATGGACACAGCATGAACACAGACACACACACACACACAGAAATACAGATACACACACAGAAACACAGGCAGGCATACGCACACAGACACACAGAAACACGGACAGACAAATACACATACACAGAAACAGTGACAGACAGACAGCACGCACACACACACACACACACATGGACTCGGCACAAACACACACACTCACAGAAACACAGACAGACACATACACATGGACACAGCACAAACACAGACACACACACAGAAACACCGACAGACACACACACACACACACACACACACATGGACACCGACAGACACAGCACAGACGCACCACACAGAAACACAGACAGACACACACACACAAAAACACAGACACACAGACACACAGACAGACACACACGGACAGAGCACAAACACACACTCACACAGAAACACAGACAGACACACACACATACACAGAAACACAGACAGACACACACACAGAAACACAGACAGACACACACTCATGGACACAGCATAAACACAGACAGACACACACACACATACACAGAAACACAGACAGACTCACACACACATGGACACAGCATAAACACAGACAGGCACACTCACACACAGACACACAGAAACACGGACAGACAAATACACATACACAGAAACAGTGACAGACAGACAGCACGCACACACACACACACATGGACACAGCATAAACACAGACAGGCACACACACACACAGACACACCGAAACACGGACAGACAAATACACATACACAGAAACAGTGACAGACAGACAGCACGCACACACACACACACACATGGACACGGCACAAACACACACACTCACAGAAACACAGACAGACACACAGACACACAGAAACACAGACACACAGACACACACTCACACAGAAACACAGACAGACAGACACACAAAAACACAGACAGACACACGAACACTCACAGAAATACAGACACAAACACACACACACAGAAACACAGACAGATACACACAAGAGAAACACAGACACACACAAAAACACAGGCAGACAGACACACACACACAGAAACATAGACACACACACAAACACAGAAACATAGACAGACGCAGCACAAACACACACACACAGAAACACAGACACAATCACATGCAGAAACACAGACAGACACACAATCACACACACAGAAACACAGACAGACACACACACAGAAATACAGACAGACACACACACAGAAACACAGAAAGACACACACACACAGAAACACAGACACACAGAAACACAGACACACACACACAGAAACACAGACAGCCACACACAGAAACACAGACATACACATACACATAGAAACACAGACACACACACACAGAAACACAGACAGACAGACACACGCACAGAAACACAGACACATGCACAGAAACAGAGCCAGACACACACACACAGAAACACAGACACACACTCACACACAAACACAGAAACACAGACAGACAGACACACAGAAACACAGACAGACACACAAACACACACACAAATACAGACACAAACACACACAGACAGAAACACAGACAGACACACAGAAGAGAAACACAGACAAACACAGAAACACAGACAGACACACACACAGAAATACAGACAGACACACACACAGAAACACAGAAAGACACAGACAGACACACACACACACTCACAGAAAACACAGACACAGAAACACAGACAGACACAAACATGGACACAGCACAAACACGCACTCACACAGAAACACAGACAGACACACACACATACACAGAAACACAGACAGGTACACACACACAGAAACACAGACAGACACATACACATGGACACAGCATAAACACAGACACACACACACACACATACACAGAAATACAGGCACACACACAGAAACACAGACAGACACACACACATACACAGAAACACAGACAGGCACACACACAGAAACACAGACAGACACACACACATGGACACAGCATAAACACAGACACACACACACACACACACACAGAAATACAGGCACACACACAGAAACACAGACAGGCACACACACACACACACACACAGAAACACGGACAGACAAATATACATACACAGAAACAGTGACAGACAGACAGCACGCACACACACACACAAGTGGACTCGGCACAAACACACACACTCACAGAAACACAGACGGACACATACACATGGACACAGCACAAACACAGACACACACAAAGAAACACCGACAGACACACACACATACACACATGGACACAGACAGACATAGCACAAACACACCACACAGAAACACAGACAGACACACACACACAGAAACATAGGCAGACACACACACAGAAACACAGACAGACACACACAGAAACACAGACAGACAGACACACGCACCGAAACACAGACACACCCCTAGAAACACAGCCAGAGACACAGACACACAGAAACACAGACACACAGACACACACACACACACAGAAACACAGACAGACAGACACACAGAAACACAGACAGACACATAAACACTCACAGAAATACAGACACAAACACACACACACACACAGAAACACAGACAGATACACACAAGAGAAACACAGACACACACAAAAACACAGGCAGACAGACACACACACACAGAAACATAGACACACACACAAACACAGAAACATAGACAGACGCAGCACAAACACACACACACAGAAACACAGACACACACACATGCAGAAACACAGACAGACACACAATCACACACACACAGAAACACAGACAGACACACACACAGAAATACAGACAGACACACACACAGAAACACAGAAAGACACAGACAGACACACACACACTCACAGAAAACACAGACACACATACACAGAAACACAGACAGCCACAAACATGGACACAGCACAAACACACACTCACACAGAAACACAGACAGACACACACACATACACAGAAACACAGACAGACACACACACATACACAGAAAGACAGACAGGCACGCCCACAGAAACACAGACAGACACACACATGGACACAGCATGAACACAGACACACACACACACACAGAAATACAGATACACACACAGAAACACAGGCAGGCATACACACACAGACACACAGAAACACGGACAGACAAATACACATACACAGAAACAGTGACAGACAGACAGCACGCACACACACACACACATGGACTCGGCACAAACACACACACTCACAGAAACACAGACAGACACATACACATGGACACAGCACAAACACAGACACACACACAGAAACACCGACAGACACACACACACACACACACACACACACACATGGACACCGACAGACACAGCACAGACGCACCACACAGAAACACAGACAGACACACACACACAAAAACACAGACACACAGACACACAGACAGACACACACATGGACAGAGCACAACCACACACTCACACAGAAACACAGACAGACACACACACATACACACAAACACAGAAACATAGACAGACGCAGCACAAACACACACACACAGAAACACAGACACAATCACATGCAGAAACACAGACAGACACACAATCACACACACAGAAACACAGACAGACACACACACAGAAATACAGACAGACACACACACAGAAACACAGAAAGACACACACACACAGAAACACAGACACACAGAAACACAGACACACACACACAGAAACACAGACAGCCACACACAGAAACACAGACATACACATACACATAGAAACACAGACACACACACACAGAAACACAGACAGACAGACACACGCACAGAAACACAGACACATGCACAGAAACAGAGCCAGACACACACACACAGAAACACAGACACACACTCACACACAAACACAGAAACACAGACAGACAGACACACAGAAACACAGACAGACACACAAACACACACACAAATACAGACACAAACACACACAGACAGAAACACAGACAGACACACAGAAGAGAAACACAGACAAACACAGAAACACAGACAGACACACACACAGAAATACAGACAGACACACACACAGAAACACAGAAAGACACAGACAGACACACACACACACTCACAGAAAACACAGACACAGAAACACAGACAGACACAAACATGGACACAGCACAAACACGCACTCACACAGAAACACAGACAGACACACACACATACACAGAAACACAGACAGGTACACACACACAGAAACACAGACAGACACATACACATGGACACAGCATAAACACAGACACACACACACACACATACACAGAAATACAGGCACACACACAGAAACACAGACAGACACACACACATACACAGAAACACAGACAGGCACACACACAGAAACACAGACAGACACACACACATGGACACAGCATAAACACAGACACACACACACACACACACACAGAAATACAGGCACACACACAGAAACACAGACAGGCACACACACACACACACACACAGAAACACGGACAGACAAATATACATACACAGAAACAGTGACAGACAGACAGCACGCACACACACACACAAGTGGACTCGGCACAAACACACACACTCACAGAAACACAGACGGACACATACACATGGACACAGCACAAACACAGACACACACAAAGAAACACCGACAGACACACACACATACACACATGGACACAGACAGACATAGCACAAACACACCACACAGAAACACAGACAGACACACACACACAGAAACATAGGCAGACACACACACAGAAACACAGACAGACACACACAGAAACACAGACAGACAGACACACGCACCGAAACACAGACACACCCCTAGAAACACAGCCAGAGACACAGACACACAGAAACACAGACACACAGACACACACACACACACAGAAACACAGACAGACAGACACACAGAAACACAGACAGACACATAAACACTCACAGAAATACAGACACAAACACACACACACACACAGAAACACAGACAGATACACACAAGAGAAACACAGACACACACAAAAACACAGGCAGACAGACACACACACACAGAAACATAGACACACACACAAACACAGAAACATAGACAGACGCAGCACAAACACACACACACAGAAACACAGACACACACACATGCAGAAACACAGACAGACACACAATCACACACACACAGAAACACAGACAGACACACACACAGAAATACAGACAGACACACACACAGAAACACAGAAAGACACAGACAGACACACACACACTCACAGAAAACACAGACACACACACACAGAAACACAGACAGCCACAAACATGGACACAGCACAAACACACACTCACACAGAAACACAGACAGACACACACACATACACAGAAACACAGACAGACACACACACATACACAGAAAGACAGACAGGCACGCCCACAGAAACACAGACAGACACACACATGGACACAGCATGAACACAGACACACACACACACACAGAAATACAGATACACACACAGAAACACAGGCAGGCATACACACACAGACACACAGAAACACGGACAGACAAATACACATACACAGAAACAGTGACAGACAGACAGCACGCACACACACACACACATGGACTCGGCACAAACACACACACTCACAGAAACACAGACAGACACATACACATGGACACAGCACAAACACAGACACACACACAGAAACACCGACAGACACACACACACACACACACACACACACACATGGACACCGACAGACACAGCACAGACGCACCACACAGAAACACAGACAGACACACACACACAAAAACACAGACACACAGACACACAGACAGACACACACATGGACAGAGCACAACCACACACTCACACAGAAACACAGACAGACACACACACATACACAGAAACACAGACAGACACACACACAGAAACACAGACAGACTCACACTCATGGACACAGCATAAACACAGACAGACACACACACACATACACAGAAACACAGACAGACTCACACACACATGGACACAGCATAAACACAGACAGGCACACACACACACAGACACACAGAAACACGGACAGACAAATACACATACACAGAAACAGTGACAGACAGACAGCACGCACACACACACACACATGGACACAGCATAAACACAGACAGGCACACACACACACAGACACACCGAAACACGGACAGACAAATACACATACACAGAAACAGTGACAGACAGATAGCACGCACACACACACACACACACATGGACACGGCACAAACACACACACTCACAGAAACACAGACAGACACACAGACACACAGAAACACAGACACACAGACACACACTCACACAGAAACACAGACAGACAGACACACAAAAACACAGACAGACACACAAACACTCACAGAAATACAGACACAAACACACACACACAGAAACACAGACAGATACACACAAGAGAAACACAGACACACACAAAAACACAGGCAGACAGACACACACACACAGAAACATAGACACACACACAAACACAGAAACATAGACAGACGCAGCACAAACACACACACACAGAAACACAGACACAATCACATGCAGAAACACAGACAGACACACAATCACACACACAGAAACACAGACAGACACAAACACAGAAATACAGACAGACACACACACAGAAACACAGAAAGACACAGACAGACACACACACACTCACAGAAAACACAGACACACACACACAGAAACACAGACAGCCACACACAGAAACACAGACAGACAGACACACGCACAGAAACACAGACACATGCACAGAAACACAGCCAGACACACACACAGAAACAGAAACACAGACAGACACACACACATACACAGAAACACAGACAGGCACACACACAGAAACACAGACAGACAGACAGACATGGACACAGCATAAACACAGACACACACACACACACACACAGAAATACAGACACACACACAGAAACACAGACAGGCACACACGCACACACACACGCACACACACACACACATGGACACGGCACAAACACACACACTCACAGAAACACAGACAGACACATACACATGGACACGGCACAAACACACACACTCACAGAAACACCGACAGACACACACACATACACACATGGACACAGGCAGACATAGCACAAACACACCACACAGAAACACAGACAGACACACACACACAGAAACATAGGCAGACACACACAAAGAAACACAGACACACACACACAGAAACACAGACAGACAGACACACGCACAGAAACACAGACACACGCACAGAAACACAGCCAGACACACAGACACACAGAAACACAGACACACAGACACACACACACAGAAACACAGACAGACAGACACACAGAAACACAGACAGACACGCAAACACTCACAGAAATACAGACACACATACACACACACACACACATGGACACCGACAGACATAGCACAAACACACCACACAGAAACACAGACAGACACACACACACAGAAACATAGGCAGACACACACAAAGAAACACAGACACACACACACAGAAACACAGACAGACAGACACACGCACAGAAACACAGACACACGCACAGAAACACAGCCAGACACACAGACACACAGAAACACAGACACACAGACACACACACACAGAAACACAGACAGACAGACACACAGAAACACAGACAGACACACAAACACTCACAGAAATACAGACACACATACACACACACACGCACATGGACACCGACAGACACAGCACAGACACACCATACAGAAACACAGACAGACACACACACACAGAAACACAGACACACAGATACACTGACACACACACAGAAACACAGACAGACACACTCATGGACTCAGCACAAACACACACTCACACCGAAACACAGACAGACACACACACATACACAGAAACACAGACAGACACACACACAGAAACACAGACAGACACACACACACAGACACACAGAAACACGGACAGACAAATACACATACACAGAAACAGTGACAGACAGACAGCACGCACACACACACACATGGACACGGCACAAACACACACACTCACAGAAACACAGACAGACACATACACATGGACACAGCACAAACACAGGCACACACACAGCAACGCCGACAGACACACACACACACGGACACAGACAGACACAGCACAAACACACCACACAGAAACACAGACAGACACACACACAGAAACACAGACACACAGAAATACAGACAGACACATAACAACAGAAACACAGACACACACACACAGAAACACAGACATACACATACACATAGAAACACAGACACACACACACAGAAACACAGACAGACAGACACACGCACAGAAACACAGACACATGCACAGAAACACAGCCAGACACACACACACAGAAACACAGACACACACTCACACACAAACACAGAAACACAGACAGACAGACACACAGAAACACAGACAGACACACAAACACACACACAAATACAGACACAAACACACACAGACAGAAACACAGACAGACACACAGAAGAGAAACACAGACAAACACAGAAACACAGACAGACACACACACAGAAATACGGACAGACACACACACAGAAACACAGAAAGACACAGACAGACACACACACACTCACAGAAAACACAGACACAGAAACACAGACAGACACAAACATGGACACAGCACAAACACGCACTCACACAGAAACACAGACAGACACACACACATACACAGAAACACAGACAGGTACACACACACAGAAACACAGACAGACACATACACATGGACACAGCATAAACACAGACACACACACACACATACACAGAAATACAGGCACACACACAGAAACACAGACAGACACACACACATACACAGAAACACAGACAGGCACACACACAGAAACACAGACAGACACACACACATGGACACAGCATAAACACAGACACACACACACACACACACACAGAAATACAGGCACACACACAGAAACACAGACAGGCACACACACACACACACACAGAAACACGGACAGACAAATATACATACACAGAAACAGTGACAGACAGACAGCACGCACACACACACACACATGGACTCGGCACAAACACACACACTCACAGAAACACAGACGGACACATACACATGGACACAGCACAAACACAGACACACACAAAGAAACACCGACAGACACACACACATACACACATGGACACAGACAGACATAGCACAAACACACCACACAGAAACACAGACAGACACACACACACAGAAACATAGGCAGACACACACACAGAAACACAGACAGACACACACAGAAACACAGACAGACAGACACACGCACCGAAACACAGACACACCCACAGAAACACAGCCAGAGACACAGACACACAGAAACACAGACACACAGACACACACACACACACAGAAACAATTACAGAAATACAGACACAAACACACACACACACACAGAAACACAGACAGATACACACAAGAGAAACACAGACACACACAAAAACACAGGCAGACAGACACACACACACAGAAACATAGACACACACACAAACACAGAAACATAGACAGACGCAGCACAAACACACACACACACAGAAACACAGACACACACACCTGCAGAAACACAGACAGACACACAATCACACACACACAGAAACACAGACAGACACACACACAGAAATACAGACAGACACACACACAGAAACACAGAAAGACACAGACAGACACACACACACTCACAGAAAACACAGACACACACACACAGAAACACAGACAGCCACAAACATGGACACAGCACAAACACACACTCAGACAGAAACACAGACAGACACACACACATACACAGAAACACCGACAGACACACACACATACACAGAAAGACAGACAGGCACACACACAGAAACACAGACAGACACACACATGGACACAGCATGAACACAGACACACACACACACACAGAAATACAGATACACACACAGAAACACAGGCAGGCATACGCACACAGACACACAGAAACACGGACAGACAAATACACATACACAGAAACAGTGACAGACAGACAGCACGCACACACACACACACACACATGGACTCGGCACAAACACACACACTCACAGAAACACAGACAGACACATACACATGGACACAGCACAAACACAGACACACACACAGAAACACCGACAGACACACACACACACACACACACACACATGGACACCGACAGACACAGCACAGACGCACCACACAGAAACACAGACAGACACACACACACAAAAACACAGACACACAGACACACAGACAGACACACACATGGACAGAGCACAAACACACACTCACACAGAAACACAGACAGACACACACACATACACAGAAACACAGACAGACACACACACAGAAACACAGACAGACACACACTCATGGACACAGCATAAACACAGACAGACACACACACACATACACAGAAACACAGACAGACTCACACACACATGGACACAGCATAAACACAGACAGGCACACTCACACACAGACACACAGAAACACGGACAGACAAATACACATACACAGAAACAGTGACAGACAGACAGCACGCACACACACACACACATGGACACAGCATAAACACAGACAGGCACACACACACACAGACACACCGAAACACGGACAGACAAATACACATACACAGAAACAGTGACAGACAGACAGCACGCACACACACACACACACATGGACACGGCACAAACACACACACTCACAGAAACACAGACAGACACACAGACACACAGAAACACAGACACACAGACACACACTCACACAGAAACACAGACAGACAGACACACAAAAACACAGACAGACACACGAACACTCACAGAAATACAGACACAAACACACACACACAGAAACACAGACAGATACACACAAGAGAAACACAGACACACACAAAAACACAGGCAGACAGACACACACACACAGAAACATAGACACACACACAAACACAGAAACATAGACAGACGCAGCACAAACACACACACACAGAAACACAGACACAATCACATGCAGAAACACAGACAGACACACAATCACACACACAGAAACACAGACAGACACACACACAGAAATACAGACAGACACACACACAGAAACACAGAAAGACACACACACACAGAAACACAGACACACAGAAACACAGACACACACACACAGAAACACAGACAGCCACACACAGAAACACAGACATACACATACACATAGAAACACAGACACACACACACAGAAACACAGACAGACAGACACACGCACAGAAACACAGACACATGCACAGAAACAGAGCCAGACACACACACACAGAAACACAGACACACACTCACACACAAACACAGAAACACAGACAGACAGACACACAGAAACACAGACAGACACACAAACACACACACAAATACAGACACAAACACACACAGACAGAAACACAGACAGACACACAGAAGAGAAACACAGACAAACACAGAAACACAGACAGACACACACACAGAAATACAGACAGACACACACACAGAAACACAGAAAGACACAGACAGACACACACACACACTCACAGAAAACACAGACACAGAAACACAGACAGACACAAACATGGACACAGCACAAACACGCACTCACACAGAAACACAGACAGACACACACACATACACAGAAACACAGACAGGTACACACACACAGAAACACAGACAGACACATACACATGGACACAGCATAAACACAGACACACACACACACACATACACAGAAATACAGGCACACACACAGAAACACAGACAGACACACACACATACACAGAAACACAGACAGGCACACACACAGAAACACAGACAGACACACACACATGGACACAGCATAAACACAGACACACACACACACACACACACAGAAATACAGGCACACACACAGAAACACAGACAGGCACACACACACACACACACACAGAAACACGGACAGACAAATATACATACACAGAAACAGTGACAGACAGACAGCACGCACACACACACACAAGTGGACTCGGCACAAACACACACACTCACAGAAACACAGACGGACACATACACATGGACACAGCACAAACACAGACACACACAAAGAAACACCGACAGACACACACACATACACACATGGACACAGACAGACATAGCACAAACACACCACACAGAAACACAGACAGACACACACACACAGAAACATAGGCAGACACACACACAGAAACACAGACAGACACACACAGAAACACAGACAGACAGACACACGCACCGAAACACAGACACACCCCTAGAAACACAGCCAGAGACACAGACACACAGAAACACAGACACACAGACACACACACACACACAGAAACACAGACAGACAGACACACAGAAACACAGACAGACACATAAACACTCACAGAAATACAGACACAAACACACACACACACACAGAAACACAGACAGATACACACAAGAGAAACACAGACACACACAAAAACACAGGCAGACAGACACACACACACAGAAACATAGACACACACACAAACACAGAAACATAGACAGACGCAGCACAAACACACACACACAGAAACACAGACACACACACATGCAGAAACACAGACAGACACACAATCACACACACACAGAAACACAGACAGACACACACACAGAAATACAGACAGACACACACACAGAAACACAGAAAGACACAGACAGACACACACACACTCACAGAAAACACAGACACACACACACAGAAACACAGACAGCCACAAACATGGACACAGCACAAACACACACTCACACAGAAACACAGACAGACACACACACATACACAGAAACACAGACAGACACACACACATACACAGAAAGACAGACAGGCACGCCCACAGAAACACAGACAGACACACACATGGACACAGCATGAACACAGACACACACACACACACAGAAATACAGATACACACACAGAAACACAGGCAGGCATACACACACAGACACACAGAAACACGGACAGACAAATACACATACACAGAAACAGTGACAGACAGACAGCACGCACACACACACACACATGGACTCGGCACAAACACACACACTCACAGAAACACAGACAGACACATACACATGGACACAGCACAAACACAGACACACACACAGAAACACCGACAGACACACACACACACACACACACACACACACATGGACACCGACAGACACAGCACAGACGCACCACACAGAAACACAGACAGACACACACACACAAAAACACAGACACACAGACACACAGACAGACACACACATGGACAGAGCACAACCACACACTCACACAGAAACACAGACAGACACACACACATACACAGAAACACAGACAGACACACACACAGAAACACAGACAGACTCACACTCATGGACACAGCATAAACACAGACAGACACACACACACATACACAGAAACACAGACAGACTCACACACACATGGACACAGCATAAACACAGACAGGCACACACACACACAGACACACAGAAACACGGACAGACAAATACACATACACAGAAACAGTGACAGACAGACAGCACGCACACACACACACACATGGACACAGCATAAACACAGACAGGCACACACACACACAGACACACCGAAACACGGACAGACAAATACACATACACAGAAACAGTGACAGACAGATAGCACGCACACACACACACACACACATGGACACGGCACAAACACACACACTCACAGAAACACAGACAGACACACAGACACACAGAAACACAGACACACAGACACACACTCACACAGAAACACAGACAGACAGACACACAAAAACACAGACAGACACACAAACACTCACAGAAATACAGACACAAACACACACACACAGAAACACAGACAGATACACACAAGAGAAACACAGACACACACAAAAACACAGGCAGACAGACACACACACACAGAAACATAGACACACACACAAACACAGAAACATAGACAGACGCAGCACAAACACACACACACAGAAACACAGACACAATCACATGCAGAAACACAGACAGACACACAATCACACACACAGAAACACAGACAGACACAAACACAGAAATACAGACAGACACACACACAGAAACACAGAAAGACACAGACAGACACACACACACTCACAGAAAACACAGACACACACACACAGAAACACAGACAGCCACACACAGAAACACAGACAGACAGACACACGCACAGAAACACAGACACATGCACAGAAACACAGCCAGACACACACACATGCACAGAAACACAGACAGACACACACACAGAAACAGAAACACAGACAGACACACACACATACACAGAAACACAGACAGGCACACACACAGAAACACAGACAGACAGACAGACATGGACACAGCATAAACACAGACACACACACACACACACACAGAAATACAGACACACACACAGAAACACAGACAGGCACACACGCACACACACACACACACACACACACACAGAAACACGGACAGAAAAATACACATACACAGAAACAGTGACAGACAGACAGCACGCACACACACACACACATGGACACGGCACAAACACACACACTCACAGAAACACAGACAGACACATACACATGGACACGGCACAAACACACACACTCACAGAAACACCGACAGACACACACACATACACACATGGACACAGGCAGACATAGCACAAACACACCACACAGAAACACAGACAGACACACACACACAGAAACATAGGCAGACACACACAAAGAAACACAGACACACACACACAGAAACACAGACAGACAGACACACGCACAGAAACACAGACACACGCACAGAAACACAGCCAGACACACAGACACACAGAAACACAGACACACAGACACACACACACAGAAACACAGACAGACAGACACACAGAAACACAGACAGACACGCAAACACTCACAGAAATACAGACACACATACACACACACACACACATGGACACCGACAGACATAGCACAAACACACCACACAGAAACACAGACAGACACACACACACAGAAACATAGGCAGACACACACAAAGAAACACAGACACACACACACAGAAACACAGACAGACAGACACACGCACAGAAACACAGACACACGCACAGAAACACAGCCAGACACACAGACACACAGAAACACAGACACACAGACACACACACACAGAAACACAGACAGACAGACACACAGAAACACAGACAGACACACAAACACTCACAGAAATACAGACACACATACACACACACACGCACATGGACACCGACAGACACAGCACAGACACACCATACAGAAACACAGACAGACACACACACACAGAAACACAGACACACAGATACACAGACAGACACACACATGGACAGAGCACAAACACACACCCACACAGAAACACAGACAGACACACACACATACACAGAAATACAGACAGACACACACACAGAAACACAGACAGACACACACACATGGACACAGCATAAACACAGACAGGCACACACACACACAGAAACACAGACAGACAAATACACATACACCGAAACAGTGACAGACAGACAGCACGCACACACACACACACACATGGGCACGGCACAAACACACACACTCACAGAAACACAGACAGACACATACACATGGACACAGCACAAACACAGACACGCACACAGAAACACCGACAGACACACACACACACACAAGGACACAGACAGACACAGCACAAACACACCACACAGAAATACAGACACACCGAAACACAGACAGACACACACACATACACAGAAACACAGACAGACACACACACAGAAACACAGACAGACACACACACATGGACACAGCATAAACACAGACAGACACACACACACACTGAAATACAGACACACACACAGAAACACAGACAGGCACACACACAGACACACGGAAACACGGACAGACAAATACACATACACAGAAACAGTGACAGACAGACAGCACGCACACACACACACATGGACACGGCACAAACACACACACTCACAGAAACACAGACAGACACATACACACGGACACAGCACAAACACAGGCACGCACACAGAAACACCGACAGACAGACACACACACACATACATGGACACAGACAGACACAGCACAAACACACCACACAGAAACACAGACAGACACACACGCACAGAAACACAGACACACAGAAACACAGACAGACACATAACAACAGAAACACAGACACACACACACACAGAAACACAGACATACACATACACATAGAAACAAAGACACACACACACAGAAACACAGACATACACATACACATAGAAACAAAGACACACACACACAGAAACACAGACAGACAGACACACGCACAGAAACACAGACACATGCACAGAAACACAGCCAGACACACACACAGAAACAGAAACACAGACAGACACACACACATACACAGAAACACAGACAGGCACACACACAGAAACACAGACAGACACACACACATGGACACAGCATAAACACAGACACACACACACACACACACACAGAAATACAGGCACACACACAGAAACACAGACAGACACACACACATGGACACAGCATAAACACAGACACACACACACACACAGAAATACAGGCACACACACAGAAACACAGACAGGCACACACACACAGACACACAGAAACACGGACAGACAAATACACATACACAGAAACAGTGACAGACAGACAGCATGCACACACACACACACATGGACACGGCACAAACACACACACTCACAGAAACACAGACAGACACACACACATACACACATGGACACAGATAGACATAGCACAAACACACCACACAGAAACATAGGCAGACACACACACAGAAACACAGACACACACACACAGAAACACAGACAGACAGACACACGCACAGAAACACAGACACACCCACAGAAACACAGCCAGACACACAGACACACAGAAACACAGACAGACACACACACACACATACAGAAACACAGGCAAACAGACACACAGAAACACAGACAGGCACACAAACACTCACAGAAATACAGACACAAACACACACACACACAGAAACACAGACAGATACACACAAGAGAAACACAGACACACACAAAAACACAGGCAGACAGACACACACACAGATACACAGACACACTCACATGCAGAAACACAGACAGACACACAATCACGCACACGCAGAAACACAGACAGACACACACACAGAAATACAGACAGACACACACACAGAAACACAGAAAGACACAGACAGACACACACACACTCACAGAAAACACAGACACACACACACAGAAACACAGACAGCCACAAACATGGACACAGCACAAACACACACTCACACAGAAACACAGACAGACACACACACATACACAGAAACACAGACAGACACACACACACACACAGACACACAGACAGACACACACACATGGACACAGCATAAACACAGACACACACACACACACACAGAGAAATACAGGCACACACACAGAAACACAGACAGGCACACACACACACACAGAGAAACACGGACAGACAAATACACATGCACAGAAACAGTGACAGACAGACTGCACGCAAACACACACACATGGACACGGGACAAACACACACACTCACAGAAACACAAACAAACACATACACATGGACACAGCACAAACACAGACACACACACAGAAACACCGACAGACACACACACATACACACATGGACACAGACAGACACAGCACAGACACACCACACAGAAACACAGACAGACACACACACACAGAAACACAGACAGACACACACACAGAAACACAGACACACACACAGAGAAACACAGACAGACAGACACACGCACAGAAAAACAGACACACGCACAGAAACACAGCCAGACACACACACACACAGAAACACAGACACACAGACACACACACACACACACACAATCAGACAGACACACAAACACTCACAGAAATACAGACACAAACACACACACACACACACAAACACAGACAGATACACACAAGGGAAACACAGACACACGCAAAAACACACGCAGACAGACACACACACACAGAAACATAGACACACACACAAACACAGAAACATAGACAGACGCAGCACAAACACACACACAGAAACACAGACACACACACATACAGAAACACAGACAGACACACAATCACACACACACAGAAACACAGACAGACACACACACAGAAATACAGACAGACACACACACAGAAACACAGAAAGACACAGACAAACACACACACAATCACAGAAAAGACAGACACACACACACAGAAACACAGACAGACACAAACATGGACATAGCACGAAACAGACAGACACACACACACACATACACAGAAACACAGACAGACACACACACATACACAGAAACACAGACAGACACACTCACAGAAACACAGACAGACACACACACATGGACACAGCATAAACACAGACAGGCACACACACACACAGACACACAGAAACACGGACAGACAAATACACATACACAGAAACAGTGACAGACAGACAGCACGCACACACACACACATGGACACAGCATAAACACAGACAGGCACACACACACACAGACACACAGAAACACGGACAGACAAATACACATACACCGAAGCAGTGACAGACAGACAGCACGCGCACACACACACACATGGACACGGCACAAACACACACACTCACAGAAACACAGACAGACACATACACATGGACACAGCACAAACACAGACACACACACAAAAACACCGACAGACACACACACACACACACACACACACACACACAAGGACACAGACAGACACAGCACAAACACACCACACAGAAACACAGACAGACATACACACACAGAAATACAGACACACAGAAACACTGACACACACACAGAAACACAGACAGACAGACACACGCACAGAAACACAGACACACCCACAGAAACACAGCCAGATACACAGACACACAGAAACACAGACAGGCACACACACACAGACACACAGAAACACGGACAGACAAACACACATACACAGAAACAGAGACAGACAGACAGCACGCACACACACACACATGGACACGGCACAAACACACACACTCACAGAAACACAGACAGACACACACACATACACACATGGACACAGATAGACATAGCACAAACACACCACACAGAAACATAGGCAGACACACACACAGAAACACAGACACACACACACACAGAAACACAACCAGACAGACACACGCACAGAAACACAGACACACCCACAGAAACACAGCCAGACACACAGACACACAGAAACACAGACACACAATCACACACACACAGAAACACAGACAGACAGACACACAGAAACACAGACAGACACACAAACACTCACAGAAATACAGACACAAACACACACACACACAGAAACACAGACAGATACACACAAGAGAAACACAGACACACACAAAAACACAGGCAGACAGACACACACACAGAAACACAGACACACTCACATGCAGAAACACAGACAGACACACAATCACACACACACAGAAACACAGACAGACACACACACAGAAATACAGACAGACACACACACAGAAACACAGAAAGACACAGACAGACACACACACACTCACAGAAAACACAGACACACACACACAGAAACACAGACAGCCACAAACATGGACACAGCACAAACACACACTCACACAGAAACACAGACAGAGACACACACATACACAGAAACACAGACAGACACACACACACACACAGACACACAGACAGACACACACACAAGGACACAGCATAAACACAGACACACACACACACACACACAGAAATACAGGCACACACACAGAAACACAGACAGGCACACACAAACACACAGAGAAACACGGACAGACAAATACACATGCACAGAAACAGTGACAGACAGACAGCACGCACACACACACACACATGGACACGGCACAAACACACACACTCACAGAAACACAAACAAACACATACACATGGACACAGCACAAACACAGACACACACACAGAAACACCGACAGACACACACACATACACACATGGACACAGACAGACACAGCACAGACACACCACACAGAAACACAGACACACACACACACACAGAAACACAGACAGACACACACACAGAAACACAGACACACACACAGAGAAACACAGACAGACAGACACACGCACAGAAACACAGACACACGCACAGAAACACAGCCAGACACACACACACACAGAAACACAGACACACAGACACACACACACACACACACACAGACAGACACACAAACACTCACAGAAATACAGACACAAACACACACACACACACAAACACAGACAGATACACACAAGGGAAACACAGACACACGCAAAAACACACGCAGACAGACACACACACACAGAAACATAGACACACACACAAACACAGAAACATAGACAGACGCAGCACAAACACACACACAGAAACACAGACACACACACATACAGAAACGCAGACAGACACACAATCACACACACACAGAAACACAGACAGACACACACACAGAAATACAGACAGACACACACACAGAAACACAGAAAGACACAGACAAACACACACACAATCACAGAAAAGACAGACACACACACACAGAAACACAGACAGACACACACACAGAAACACAGACACACACACAGAGAAACACAGACAGACAGACACACGCACAGAAAAACAGACACACGCACAGAAACACAGCCAGACACACACACACACAGAAACACAGACACACAGACACACACACACACACACACAATCAGACAGACACACAAACACTCACAGAAATACAGACACAAACACACACACACACACACAAACACAGACAGATACACACAAGGGAAACACAGACACACGCAAAAACACACGCAGACAGACACACACACACAGAAACATAGACACACACACAAACACAGAAACATAGACAGACGCAGCACAAACACACACACAGAAACACAGACACACACACATACAGAAACACAGACAGACACACAATCACACACACACAGAAACACAGACAGACACACACACAGAAATACAGACAGACACACACACAGAAACACAGAAAGACACAGACAAACACACACACAATCACAGAAAAGACAGACACACACACACAGAAACACAGACAGACACAAACATGTACATAGCACGAAACAGACAGACACACACACACACATACACAGAAACACAGACAGACACACACACATACACAGAAACACAGACAGACACACTCACAGAAACACAGACAGACACACACACATGGACACAGCATAAACACAGACAGGCACACACACACACAGACACACAGAAACACGGACAGACAAATACACATACACAGAAACAGTGACAGACAGACAGCACGCACACACACACACATGGACACAGCATAAACACAGACAGGCACACACACACACAGACACACAGAAACACGGACAGACAAATACACATACACCGAAGCAGTGACAGACAGACAGCACGCGCACACACACACACATGGACACGGCACAAACACACACACTCACAGAAACACAGACAGACACATACACATGGACACAGCACAAACACAGACACACACACAAAAACACCGACAGACACACACACACACACACACACACACACACACAAGGACACAGACAGACACAGCACAAACACACCACACAGAAACACAGACAGACATACACACACAGAAATACAGACACACAGAAACACTGACACACACACAGAAACACAGACAGACAGACACACGCACAGAAACACAGACACACCCACAGAAACACAGCCAGATACACAGACACACAGAAACACAGACAGGCACACACACACAGACACACAGAAACACGGACAGACAAACACACATACACAGAAACAGAGACAGACAGACAGCACGCACACACACACACATGGACACGGCACAAACACACACACTCACAGAAACACAGACAGACACACACACATACACACATGGACACAGATAGACATAGCACAAACACACCACACAGAAACATAGGCAGACACACACACAGAAACACAGACACACACACACACAGAAACACAACCAGACAGACACACGCACAGAAACACAGACACACCCACAGAAACACAGCCAGACACACAGACACACAGAAACACAGACACACAATCACACACACACAGAAACACAGACAGACAGACACACAGAAACACAGACAGACACACAAACACTCACAGAAATACAGACACAAACACACACACACACAGAAACACAGACAGATACACACAAGAGAAACACAGACACACACAAAAACACAGGCAGACAGACACACACACAGAAACACAGACACACTCACATGCAGAAACACAGACAGACACACAATCACACACACACAGAAACACAGACAGACACACACACAGAAATACAGACAGACACACACACAGAAACACAGAAAGACACAGACAGACACACACACACTCACAGAAAACACAGACACACACACACAGAAACACAGACAGCCACAAACATGGACACAGCACAAACACACACTCACACAGAAACACAGACAGACACACACACATACACAGAAACACAGACAGACACACACACACACACAGACACACAGACAGACACACACACAAGGACACAGCATAAACACAGACACACACACACACACACACAGAAATACAGGCACACACACAGAAACACAGACAGGCACACACAAACACACAGAGAAACACGGACAGACAAATACACATGCACAGAAACAGTGACAGACAGACAGCACGCACACACACACACACATGGACACGGCACAAACACACACACTCACAGAAACACAAACAAACACATACACATGGACACAGCACAAACACAGACACACACACAGAAACACCGACAGACACACACACATACACACATGGACACAGACAGACACAGCACAGACACACCACACAGAAACACAGACACACACACACACACAGAAACACAAACAGACACACACACAGAAACACAGACACACACACAGAGAAACACAGACAGACAGACACACGCACAGAAACACAGACACACGCACAGAAACACAGCCAGACACACACACACACAGAAACACAGACACACAGACACACACACACACACACACACAGACAGACACACAAACACTCACAGAAATACAGACACAAACACACACACACACACAAACACAGACAGATACACACAAGGGAAACACAGACACACGCAAAAACACACGCAGACAGACACACACACACAGAAACATAGACACACACACAAACACAGAAACATAGACAGACGCAGCACAAACACACACACAGAAACACAGACACACACACATACAGAAACGCAGACAGACACACAATCACACACACACAGAAACACAGACAGACACACACACAGAAATACAGACAGACACACACACAGAAACACAGAAAGACACAGACAAACACACACACAATCACAGAAAAGACAGACACACACACACAGAAACACAGACAGACACACACACAGAAACACAGACACACACACAGAGAAACACAGACAGACAGACACACGCACAGAAAAACAGACACACGCACAGAAACACAGCCAGACACACACACACACAGAAACACAGACACACAGACACACACACACACACACACAATCAGACAGACACACAAACACTCACAGAAATACAGACACAAACACACACACACACACACAAACACAGACAGATACACACAAGGGAAACACAGACACACGCAAAAACACACGCAGACAGACACACACACACAGAAACATAGACACACACACAAACACAGAAACATAGACAGACGCAGCACAAACACACACACAGAAACACAGACACACACACATACAGAAACACAGACAGACACACAATCACACACACACAGAAACACAGACAGACACACACACAGAAATACAGACAGACACACACACAGAAACACAGAAAGACACAGACAAACACACACACAATCACAGAAAAGACAGACACACACACACAGAAACACAGACAGACACAAACATGTACATAGCACGAAACAGACAGACACACACACACACATACACAGAAACACAGACAGACACACACACATACACAGAAACACAGACAGACACACTCACAGAAACACAGACAGACACACACACATGGACACAGCATAAACACAGACAGGCACACACACACACAGACACACAGAAACACGGACAGACAAATACACATACACAGAAACAGTGACAGACAGACAGCACGCACACACACACACATGGACACAGCATAAACACAGACAGGCACACACACACACAGACACACAGAAACACGGACAGACAAATACACATACACCGAAGCAGTGACAGACAGACAGCACGCGCACACACACACACATGGACACGGCACAAACACACACACTCACAGAAACACAGACAGACACATACACATGGACACAGCACAAACACAGACACACACACAAAAACACCGACAGACACACACACACACACACACACACACACACACAAGGACACAGACAGACACAGCACAAACACACCACACAGAAACACAGACAGACATACACACACAGAAATACAGACACACAGAAACACTGACACACACACAGAAACACAGACAGACAGACACACGCACAGAAACACAGACACACCCACAGAAACACAGCCAGATACACAGACACACAGAAACACAGACAGGCACACACACACAGACACACAGAAACACGGACAGACAAACACACATACACAGAAACAGAGACAGACAGACAGCACGCACACACACACACATGGACACGGCACAAACACACACACTCACAGAAACACAGACAGACACACACACATACACACATGGACACAGATAGACATAGCACAAACACACCACACAGAAACATAGGCAGACACACACACAGAAACACAGACACACACACACACAGAAACACAACCAGACAGACACACGCACAGAAACACAGACACACCCACAGAAACACAGCCAGACACACAGACACACAGAAACACAGACACACAATCACACACACACAGAAACACAGACAGACAGACACACAGAAACACAGACAGACACACAAACACTCACAGAAATACAGACACAAACACACACACACACAGAAACACAGACAGATACACACAAGAGAAACACAGACACACACAAAAACACAGGCAGACAGACACACACACAGAAACACAGACACACTCACATGCAGAAACACAGACAGACACACAATCACACACACACAGAAACACAGACAGACACACACACAGAAATACAGACAGACACACACACAGAAACACAGAAAGACACAGACAGACACACACACACTCACAGAAAACACAGACACACACACACAGAAACACAGACAGCCACAAACATGGACACAGCACAAACACACACTCACACAGAAACACAGACAGAGACACACACATACACAGAAACACAGACAGACACACACACACACACAGACACACAGACAGACACACACACAAGGACACAGCATAAACACAGACACACACACACACACACACAGAAATACAGGCACACACACAGAAACACAGACAGGCACACACAAACACACAGAGAAACACGGACAGACAAATACACATGCACAGAAACAGTGACAGACAGACAGCACGCACACACACACACACATGGACACGGCACAAACACACACACTCACAGAAACACAAACAAACACATACACATGGACACAGCACAAACACAGACACACACACAGAAACACCGACAGACACACACACATACACACATGGACACAGACAGACACAGCACAGACACACCACACAGAAACACAGACACACACACACACACAGAAACACAGACAGACACACACACAGAAACACAGACACACACACAGAGAAACACAGACAGACAGACACACGCACAGAAACACAGACACACGCACAGAAACACAGCCAGACACACACACACACAGAAACACAGACACACAGACACACACACAGACACACACACAGACAGACACACAAACACTCACAGAAATACAGACACAAACACACACAAACACACAAACACAGACAGATACACACAAGGGAAACACAGACACACGCAAAAACACACGCAGACAGACACACACACACAGAAACATAGACACACACACAAACACAGAAACATAGACAGACGCAGCACAAACACACACACAGAAACACAGACACACACACATACAGAAACGCAGACAGACACACAATCACACACACACAGAAACACAGACAGACACACACACAGAAATACAGACAGACACACACACAGAAACACAGAAAGACACAGACAAACACACACACAATCACAGAAAAGACAGACACACACACACAGAAACACAGACAGACACAAACATGGACATAGCACAATCACAGACAGACACACACACACACATACACAGAAACACAGACAGACACACACACATACACAGAAACACAGACAGACAGACTCACAGAAACACAGACAGACACACACACATGGACACAGCATAAACACAGACAGGAACACACACACAGACACACAGAAACACGGACAGACAAATACACATGCACAGAAACAGTGACAGACAGACAGCACGCACACACACACACACATGGACACAGCATAAACACAGACAGGCACACACACACACAGACACACAGAAACACGGACAGACAAATACACATACACCGAAACAGTGACAGACAGACAGCACGCGCACACACACACACACACATGGACACGGCACAAACACACACACTCACAGAAACACAGACAGACACATACACATGGACACGGCACAAACACACACACTCACAGAAACACAGACAGACACATACACATGGACACAGCACAAACACAGACACACACACAGAAACACCGACAGACACACACACACACACACACACAAGGACACAGACAGACACAGCACAAACACACCACACAGAAACACAGACAGACATACACACACAGAAATACAGACACACAGAAACACTGACACACACACAGAAACACAGGCACACACACACACAGAAATACAGACAGACACACACACAGAAACACAGAAAGACACAGACAGACACACACACACTCACAGAAAACACAGACACACACACACAGAAACACAGACAGACACAAACATGGACACAGCAGAAACACACACTCACACAGAAACACAGACAGACACACACACATACACAGAAACACAGACAGGCACACACACAGAAACACAGACAAACACACACACATGGACACAGCATAAACACAGACACACACACACACACACACACAAAAATACAGGCACACACACAGAAACACAGACAGGCACACACACACAGACACACAGAAATACGGACAGACAAATACACATGCACAGAAACAGTGACAGACAGACAGCACGCACACACACACACATGGACACGGCACAAACACTCACACTCACAGAAACACAGACAGACACATACACATGGACACAGCACAAACACAGACACACACACAGAAACACCGACAGACACACACACACACACACACACACACATGAACACAGACAGACACAGCACAGACACACCACACAGAAACACAGACAGACACACACACACAGAAACACAGACACACAGAAACACAGACAGCCACAAACATGGACACAGCACAAACACACACTCACACAGAAACACAGACAGACACACACACATACACAGAAACACCGACAGACACACACACACACACACACATGGACACCGACAGACACAGCACAGACACACAAGGACACAGACAGACACAGCACAAACACACCACACAGAAACACAGACAGACATTCTCACACAGAAATATAGACACACAGAAACACAGACAGACACATAACAACACAAACACAGACACACATACACAGAAACACAGACATACACATACACATAGAAACACAGACACACACACACAGAAACACAGACAGAAAGACACACGCACAGAAACACAGACACACGCACAGAAACACAGCCAGACACACACACACACACAGAAACACAGACACACAGACACACACACAGAAACACAGACAGACAGACACGCAGACACACAGACAGACACACAAACACTCACAGAAATACAGACACAAACACACACGCACACACAAACACAGACAGATACACACAAGGGAAACACAGACACACACAAAAACACAGGCAGGCAGACACACACACACAGAAACAAACACACACACACAAACACAGAATCATAGACAGATGCAGCATAAACACACACACAGAAACACAGGCACACACACATACAGAAACACAGACAGACACACAATTACACACACACAGAAACACAGACACACACACACACAGAAATACAGACAGACACACACACAGAAACACAGAAAGACACAGACAGACACACACACACTCACAGAAAACACAGACACACACACACAGAAACACAGACAGACACAAACATGGACACAGCAGAAAAACACACTCACACAGAAACACAGACAGACACACACACATACACAGAAACACAGACAGGCACACACACAGAAACACAGACAAACACACACACATGGACACAGCATAAACACAGACACACACACACACACACACACACACAGAAATACAGGCACACACACAGAAACACAGACAGGCACACACACACAGACACACAGAAATACGGACAGACAAATACACATGCACAGAAACAGTGACAGACAGACAGCACGCACACACACACACATGGACACGGCACAAACACTCACACTCACAGAAACACAGACAGACACATACACATGGACACAGCACAAACACAGACACACACACAGAAACACCGACAGACACACACACACACACACATGAACACAGACAGACACAGCACAGACACACCACACAGAAACACAGACAGACACACACACACAGAAACACAGACACACAGAAACACAGACAGCCACAAACATGGACACAGCACAAACACACACTCACACAGAAACACAGACAGACACACACACATACACAGAAACACCGACAGACACACACACACACACACACACATGGACACCGACAGACACAGCACAGACACACCACACAGAAACACAGACAGACACACACACACAGAAACACAGACACACAGACACACAGACAGAAACACACATGGACAGAGCACAAACACACACTCACACAGAAACACAGACAGACACACACACATACACAGAAACACAGACAGACATACACACACAAAGACAGACAGACACACACACATGGACACAGCATAAACACAGACAGACACACACACACATACACAGAAACACAGACAGACACACACACATACACAGAAACACAGACAGACACACTCACAGAAACACAGACAGACACACACATATGGACACAGCATAAACACAGACAGGCACACACACAGACAGACACACAAAAACACGGACAGACAAATACACATACACCGAAACAGTGACAGACAGACAGCACGCACACACACACACACACATGGACACAGCATAAACACAGACAGGCACACACACACACAGACACACAAAAACACGGACAGACAAATACACATACACCGAAACAGTGACAGACAGACAGCACGCACACACACACACACATGGACACGGCACAAACACACACACTCACAGAAACACAGACAGACACATACACATGGACACAGCACAAACACAGACACACACACAGAAACACCGACAGACACACACACACATACATGGACACAGACAGACACAGCACAAACACACCACACAGAAACACAGACAGACACACACACAGAAACACAGACACACAGAAACACAGACAGACACATCCACACAGAAACACTGACACACACACAGAAACACATACAGACACACACATGGACTCAGCACAAACACACACTCACACAGCAACACACACATACACACACACATGTACAGAAACACAGACAGACACACACACAGAAACACAGACAGACACACACACATGGACACAGCATAAACACAGACACACACACACATACACAGAAATACAGACACACACACAGAAACACAGACAGGCACACACACACAGGCACACAGAAACACGGACAGACAAATACACATACACAGAAACAGTGACAGACAGACAGCACGCACACACACACACACGGACACGGCACAAACACACACACTCACAGAAACACAGACAGACACATACACATGGACACAGCACAAACACAGACACACACACAGAAACACCGACAGACACACACACACACACGGACACAGACAGACACAGCACAAACACACCACACAGAAACACAGACAGACACACACACACAGAAACACAGACACACAGAAATACAGACAGACACAAAACAACACAAACACAGACACACATACACAGAAACACAGACACATGCACAGAAACACAGCCAGACACACACACACAGAAACACAGACACACACTCACACACACACACAGAAACACAGACAGACACACACAAGAGAAACACAGACACACACTAAAACACAGGCAGACACACACACACACAAAGAGAAACACGGACAGACAAATACACATACACAAAAACAGTGACAGACAGACAGCACGCACACACACACACACACATGGACACGGCACAAACACACACACTCACAGAAACACAGACAGACACATACACATGGACACAGCACAAACACACACTCACACAGAAACACAGACAGACACACACACACACACACAAGGACACAGACAGACACAGCACAAACACACCACACAGAAACACAGACAGACACACACACACAGAAATACAGACACACAGAAACACTGACAGACACATACACACAGAAACACTGACACACACACAGAAACACAGACAGACACACACATGGACACAGCACAAACACACACTCACACCGAAACACAGACAGACACACACACATACACAGAAACACAGACAGACACACACACAGAAACACAGACAGACACACACACATGGACACAGCATAAACACAGACAGACACACACACACAGAAATACAGACACACACACAGAAACACAGACAGGCACACACACACAGACACACAGAAACACGGACAGACAAATACACATACACAGAAACAGTGACAGACAGACAGCACGCACACACACACACATGGACACAGCACAAACACACACACTCACAGAAACACAGACAGACACATACACATGGACACAGCACAAACACAGGCACACACACAGAAACACCGACAGACAGACACACACACACACACACGGACACAGACAGACACAGCAAAAAACACACCACACAGAAACACAGACAGACACACACACACAGAAACACAGAAACACAGACAGACACACACACAGAAACACAGACAGACACACACACACATGGACACAGCATAAACACAGACAGGCACTCACACACACAGACACACAGAAACACGGACAGACAAATACACATACACCGAAACAGTGACAGACAGACAGCACGCACACACACACACACATGGACACAGCACAAACACACACTCACACAGAAACACAGACAGACACACACACATACACAGAAACACAGACAGACACACACACAGAAACACAGACAGACACACACACACATGGACACAGCATAAACACAGACAGGCACACACACACACAGACACACAGAAACACGGACAGACAAATACACATACACAGAAACAGTGACAGACAGACAGCACGCACAAACACACACACATGGACACAGCATAAACACAGACAGGCACACACACACACAGACACACAGAAACACGGACAGACAAATACACATACACCGAAACAGTGACAGACAGACAGCACGCACACACACACACACATGGACACGGCACAAACACACACACTCACAGAAACACAGACAGACACATACACATGTACACAGCACAAACACAGACACACACACAGAAACACCGACAGACACACACACACACACACAAGGACACAGACAGACACAGCACAAACACACCACACAGAAACACAGACAGACACACACACACAGAAATACAGACACACAGAAACACTGACAGACACATACACACAGAAACACTGACACACACACAGAAACACAGACAGACACACACATGGACACAGCACAAACACACACTCACACCGAAACACAGACAGACACACACACATACACAGAAACACAGACAGACACACACACAGAAACACAGACAGACACACACACATGGACACAGCATAAACACAGACAGACACACACACACACAGAAATACAGACACACACACAGAAACACAGACAGGCACACACACACAGACACACAGAAACACGGACAGACAAATACACATACACAGAAACAGTGACAGACAGACAGCACGCACACACACACACATGGACACAGCACAAACACACACACTCACAGAAACACAGACAGACACATACACATGGACACAGCACAAACACAGGCACACACACAGAAACACCGACAGACAGACACACACACACACACACGGACACAGACAGACACAGCAAAAAACACACCACACAGAAACACAGACAGACACACACACACAGAAACACAGAAACACAGACAGACACACACACAGAAACACAGACAGACACACACACACATGGACACAGCATAAACACAGACAGGCACTCACACACACAGACACACAGAAACACGGACAGACAAATACACATACACCGAAACAGTGACAGACAGACAGCACGCACACACACACACACATGGACACAGCACAAACACACACTCACACAGAAACACAGACAGACACACACACATACACAGAAACACAGACAGACACACACACAGAAACACAGACAGACACACACACACATGGACACAGCATAAACACAGACAGGCACACACACACACAGACACACAGAAACACGGACAGACAAATACACATACACAGAAACAGTGACAGACAGACAGCACGCACAAACACACACACATGGACACAGCATAAACACAGACAGGCACACACACACACAGACACACAGAAACACGGACAGACAAATACACATACACCGAAACAGTGACAGACAGACAGCACGCACACACACACACACATGGACACGGCACAAACACACACACTCACAGAAACACAGACAGACACATACACATGTACACAGCACAAACACAGACACACACACAGAAACACCGACAGACACACACACACACACACAAGGACACAGACAGACACAGCACAAACACACCACACAGAAACACAGACAGACACACACACACAGAAATACAGACACACAGAAACACTGACAGACACATACACACAGAAACACTGACACACACACAGAAACACAGACAGACACACACATGGACACAGCACAAACACACACTCACACGGAAACACAGACAGACACACACACATACACAGAAACACAGACAGGCACACACACAGAAACACAGACAGACACACACACATGGACACAGCATAAACACAGACAGACACACACACACACAGAAATACAGACACACACACAGAAACACAGACAGGCACACACACACAGACACACAGAAACACGGACAAATACACATACACAGAAACAGTGACAGACAGACAGCACGCACACACACACACATGGACACAGCACAAACACACACACTCACAGAAACACAGACAGACACATACACATGGACACAGCACAAACACAGGCACACACACAGAAACACCGACAGACATACACACACACACACACACGGACACAGACAGACACAGCAAAAAACACACCACACAGAAACACAGACAGACACACACACACAGAAACACAGAAACACAGACAGACACACACACAGAAACACAGACAGACACACACACACATGGACACAGCATAAACACAGACAGGCACACACACACACAGACACACAGAAACACGGACAGACAAATACACATACACCGAAACAGTGACAGACAGACAGCACGCACACACACACACACATGGACACGGCACAAACACACACACTCACAGAAACACAGACAGACACATACACATGGACACAGCACAAACACAGACACACACACAGAAACACCGACAGACACACACACACACACACACACAAGGACACAGACAGACACAGCACAAACACACCACACAGAAACACAGACAGACATTCTCACACAGAAATACAGACACACAGAAACACAGACAGACACATAACAACACCAACACAGACACACATACACAGAAACACAGACATACACATACACATAGAAACACAGACACACACACACAGAAACACAGACAGACAGACACACGCACAGAAACACAGACACATGCACAGAAACACAGCCAGACACACACACACAGAAACACAGACACACACTCACACACACACACAGAAACACAGACAGACACACACAAGAGAAACACAGACACACACTAAAACACAGGCAGACACACACACACAGAGAAATACAGGCACACACACAGAAACACAGACAGGCACACACACACACAAAGAGAAACACGGGCAGACTAATACACATACACAAAAACAGTGACAGACAGACAGCACGCACACACACACACACACATGGACACGGCACAAACACACACACTCACAGAAACACAAACAGACACATACACATGGACACAGCACAAACACACACTCACACAGAAACACAGACAGACACACACACATACACAGAAACACAGACAGACACACACACAGAAACACAGACAGACATACACACACATGGACACAGCATAAACACAGACAGGCACACACACACACAGACACACAGAAACACGGACAGACAAATACACATACACAGAAACAGTGACAGACAGACAGCACGCACACACACACACACATGGACACAGCATAAACACAGACAGGCACCCACACACACAGACACACAGAAACACGGACAGACAAATACACATACACCGAAACAGTGACAGACAGACAGCACGCACACACACACACACATGGACACGGCACAAACACACACACTCACAGAAACACAGACAGACACATACACATGGACACAGCACAAACACAGACACACACACAGAAACACCGACAGACACACACACACACACACACACAAGGACACAGACAGACACAGCACAAACACACCACACAGAAACACAGACAGACATACACACACAGAAATACAGACACACAGAAACACTGACAGACACATACACACAGAAACACTGACACACACACAGAAACACAGACAGACACACACATGGACACAGCACAAACACACACACTCACAGAAACACGGACAGACAAATACACATACACAGAAACAGTGACAGACAGACAGCACGCACACACACACACACATGGACACAGCATAAACACAGACAGGCACCCACACACACAGACACACAGAAACACGGACAGACAAATACACATACACCGAAACAGTGACAGACAGACAGCACGCACACACACACACACATGGACACGGCACAAACACACACACTCACAGAAACACAGACAGACACATACACATGGACACAGCACAAACACAGGCACACACACAGAAACACCGACACACACACACACACACACGGACACAGACAGACACAGCACAAACACACCACACAGAAACACAGACAGACACACACACACAGGAACACAGAAACACAGACAGACACACACACAGAAACACAGACAGACACACACACACACATGGAAATAGCATAAACACAGACAGGCACCCACACACACAGACACACAGAAACACGGACAGACAAATACACATACACCGAAACAGTGACAGACAGACAGCACGCACACACACACACACATGGACACGGCACAAACACACACACTCACAGAAACACAGACAGACACATACACATGGACACAGCACAAACACAGACACACACACAGAAACACCAAAAGACACACACACACACACACACACACAAGGACACAGACAGACACAGCACAAACACACCACACAGAAACACAGACAGACATACACACACAGAAATACAGACACACAGAAACACTGACAGACACATACACACAGATACACTGACACACACACAGAAACACAGACAGACACACACATGGACACAGCACAAACACACATTCACACCGAAACACAGACAGACACACACACATACACAGAAACACAGACAGACACACACACAGAAACACAGACAGACACACACACATGGACACGGCATAAACACAGACAGACACACACACACACAGAAATACAGACACACACACAGAAACACAGACAGGCACACACACACAGACACACAGAAACACGGACAGACAAATACACATACACAGAAACAGTGACAGACAGACAGCACGCACACACACACACATGGACACGGCACAAACACACACACTCACAGAAACACAGACAGACAAATACACATGGACACAGCACAAACACAGGCACACACACAGAAACACCGACAGACCGACACACACACACACACACGGACACAGACAGACACAGCACAAACACACCACACAGAAACACAGACAGACACACACACACAGAAACACAGAAACACAGACAGACACATAACAACAGAAACACAGACACACACACACAGAAACACAGACATACACATACACATAGAAACACAGACACACACACAGAGAAACACAGACAGACACACGCACAGAAACACAGACACACACTCACACACAAACACAGAAACACAGACTGACAGACACACAGAAACACAGACAGACACACAAACACACACACAAATACAGACACAAACACACAAAGACAGAAACACACAAGAGAAACACAGACACACACTAAAACACAGGCAGAAACACACACACACAGAAATACAGGCACACACACAGAAACACAGACAGGCACACACACAGAGAAGCACGGTCAGACAAATACACATACACAGAAACAGTGACAGACCCACAGCACGCACACACACACATGGACACGGCACAAACACACACACTCACAGAAACACAAACAAACACATACACATGGACACAGCACAAACACACACACACACACAGAAACACCGACAGACACACACACATACACACATGGACACAGACAGACACAGCACAAACACACCACACAGAAACACAGACAGACACACACACACAGAAACACAGACAGACACACACACAGGAACACAGACACACACACACAGAAACACAGACAGACAGACACACGCACAGAAACACAGACACACGCACAGAAACACAGCCAGACACACACACACACACACACAGAAACACAGACACACAGACACACACACAGAAACACAGACAGACAGACACGCAGACACACAGACAGACACACAAACACTCACAGAAATACAGACACAAACACACACTCACACAAACACAGACAGATACACAGAAGGAAAACACAGACACACACAAAAACACAGGCAGACAGACACACACACACAGAAACAAATACACACACACAAACACAGAAACATAGACAGATGCAGCACAAACACACACACAGAAACACAGACACACATACATACAGAAACACAGACAGACACACAATCACACACACACAGAAACACAGACAGACACACACACATAAATACAGACAGACACACACACAGAAACACAGAAAGACACAGACAGACACACACACACTCACAGAAAACACAGACACACACACACAGAAACACAGACAGACACAAACATGGACACAGCACAAACACACACTCACACAGAAACACAGACAGACACACACACATACACAGAAACACAGACAGGCACACACACATACACAGAAACACAGACAGGCACACGCACAGAAACACAGACAGACACACACACATGGACACAGCATAAACACACACACACACACACACACACACAGAAATACAGGCACACACACAGAAACACAGACAGACACACACACACAGACACACAGAAACACGGACAGACAAATAAACATACACAGAAACAGTGACAGACAGACAGCACGCACACACACACACACACATGGACTCGGCACAAACACACACACTCACAGAAACACAGACAGACACATACACATGGACACAGCACAAACACAGACACACACACAGAAACACCGACAGACACACACACACACACACACATGGACACCGACAGACACAGCACAGACACACCACACAGAAACACAGACAGACACACACACACAGAAACACAGACACACAGATACACAGACAGACACACACATGGACAGAGCACAAACACACACTCACACAGAAACACAGACAGACACACACACAGAAACACAGACAGACACACACACATGGACACAGCATAAACACAGACAGATACACACACACATACACAGAAACACAGACAGACACACACACATACACAGAAACACAGACAGACAGACTCACAGAAACACAGACAGACACACACACATGGACACAGCATAAACACAGACAGGCACACACACACACAGACACACAGAAACACGGACAGACAAATACACATACGCAGAAACAGTGACAGACAGACAGCACCCATACACACACACACATGGACACAGCATAAACACAGACAGGCACACACACACACACAGACACACAGAAACACGGACAGACAAATACACATACACCGAAACAGTGACAGACAGACAGCACGCACACACACACACACATGGACACGGCACAAACACACACACTCACAGAAACACAGACAGACACATACACATGGACACAGCACAAACACAGACACACACACAGAAACACCGACAGACACACACACACATACATGGACACAGACAGACACAGCACAAACACCACAACACAGAAACACAGACAGACATACACACACAGAAACACAGACACACAGAAACACAGACAGACACATCCACACAGAAACACTGACACACACACAGAAACACAGACAGACACACACATGGACTCAGCACAAACACACACTCACACAGAAACACAGACATACACACACACATATACAGAAACACAGACAGACACACACACAGAAACACAGACAGACACACACACATGGACACAGCATAAACACAGACACACACACACATACACAGAAATACAGACACACACACAGAAACACAGACAGGCACACACACACAGGCACACAGAAACACGGACAGACAAATACACATACACAGAAACAGTGACAGACAGACAGCACGCACGCACACACACACACGGACACGGCACAAACACACACACTCACAGAAACACAGACAGACACATACACATGGACACAGCACAAACACAGACACACACACAGAAACACCGACAGACACACACACACACACGGACACAGACAGACACAGCACAAACACACCACACAGAAACACAGACAGACACACACACACAGAAACACAGACACACAGAAATACAGACAGACACATAACAACACAAACACAGACACACATACACAGAAACACAGACATACACATACACATAGAAACACAGACACACACACACAGAAACACAGACAGACAGACACACGCACAGAAACACAGACACATGCACAGAAACACAGCCAGACACACACACACAGAAACACAGACACACACTCACACACACACACAGAAACACAGACAGACACACACACATACACAGAAACACAGACAGACACACACACAGAAACACAGACAGACACACACACACATGGACACAGCATAAACACAGACAGGCACACACACACACAGACACACAGAAACACGGACAGACAAATACACATACACAGAAACAGTGACAGACAGACAGCACGCACAAACACACACACATGGACACAGCATAAACACAGACAGGCACACACACACACAGACACACAGAAACACGGACAGACAAATACACATACACCGAAACAGTGACTGACAGACAGCACGCACACACACACACACATGGACACGGCACAAACACACACACTCACAGAAACACAGACAGACACATACACATGTACACAGCACAAACACAGACACACACACAGAAACACCGACAGACACACACACACACACACACAAGGACACAGACAGACACAGCACAAACACACCACACAGAAACACAGACAGACACACACACACAGAAATACAGACACACAGAAACACTGACAGACACATACACACAGAAACACTGACACACACACAGACACACAGACAGACACACACATGGACACAGCACAAACACACACTCACACCGAAACACAGACAGACACACACACATACACAGAAACACAGACAGACACACACACAGAAACACAGACAGACACACACACATGGACACAGCATAAACACAGACAGACACACACACACACAGAAATACAGACACACACACAGAAACACAGACAGGCACACACACACAGACACACAGAAACACGGACAGACAAATACACATACACAGAAACAGTGACAGACAGACAGCACGCACACACACACACATGGACACAGCACAAACACACACACTCACAGAAACACAGACAGACACATACACATGGACACAGCACAAACACAGGCACACACACAGAAACACCGACAGACAGACACACACACACACACACGGACACAGACAGACACAGCAAAAAACACACCACACAGAAACACAGACAGACACACACACACAGAAACACAGAAACACAGACAGACACACACACAGAAACACAGACAGACACACACACACATGGACACAGCATAAACACAGACAGGCACTCACACACACAGACACACAGAAACACGGACAGACAAATACACATACACCGAAACAGTGACAGACAGACAGCACGCACACACACACACACATGGACACGGCACAAACACACACACTCACAGAAACACAGACAGACACATACACATGGACACAGCACAAACACAGACACACACACAGAAACACCGACAGACACACACACACACACACACACACAAGGACACAGACAGACACAGCACAAACACACCACACAGAAACACAGACAGACATTCTCACACAGAAACACAGACACACAGAAACACAGACAGACACATAACAACACAAACACAGACACACATACACAGAAACACAGACATACACATACACATAGAAACACAGACACACACACACAGAAAAACAGACAGACAGACACACGCACAGAAACACAGACACATGCACAGAAACACAGCCAGACACACACACACAGAAACACAGACACACACTCACACACACACACAGAAACACAGACAGACACACACAAGAGAAACACAGACACACACTAAAACACAGGCAGACACACACACACACAGAAATACAGGCACACACACAGAAACACAGACAGACACACACACATGGACACAGCATAAACACAGACAGACACACACACACACAGAAATACAGACACACACACAGAAACACAGACAGGCACACACACACAGACACACAGAAACATGGACAGACAAATACACATACACAGAAACAGTGACAGACAGACAGCACGCACACACACACACATGGACACGGCACAAACACACACACTCACAGAAACACAGACAGACACATACACATGGACACAGCACAAACACAGGCACACACACAGAAACACCGACAGACACACACACACACACGGACACAGACAGACACAGCACAAACACACCACACAGAAACACAGACAGACACACACACACAGGAACACAGAAACACAGACAGACACACACACAGAAACACAGACAGACACACACACACACACACACACACAAGGACACAGACAGACACAGCACAAACACACCACACAGAAACACAGACAGACATACACACACAGAAATACATACACACAGAAACACTGACAGACACATACACACAGATACACTGACACACACACAGAAACACAGACAGACACACACATGGACACAGCACAAACACACACTCACACCGAAACACAGACAGACACACACACATACACAGAAACACAGACAGACACACACACAGAAACACAGACAGACACACACACATGGACACGGCATAAACACAGACAGACACACACACACACAGAAATACAGACACACACACAGAAACACAGACAGGCACACACACACAGACACACAGAAACACGGACAGACAAATACACATACACAGAAACAGTGACAGACAGACAGCACGCACACACACACACATGGACACGGCACAAACACACACACTCACAGAAACACAGACAGACACATACACATGGACACAGCACAAACACAGGCACACACACAGAAACACCAACAGACACACACACACACACGGACACAGACAGACACAGCACAAACACACCACACAGAAACACAGACAGACACACACACACAGAAACACAGAAACACAGACAGACACACACACAGAAACACAGACAGACACACACACACACAGACACACAGAAACACGGACAGACAAATACACATACACAGAAACAGTGACAGACAGACAGCACGCACACACACACACACATGGACACGGCACAAACACACACACTCACAGAAACACAGACAGACACATACACATGGACACAGCACAAACACAGACACACACACAGAAACACCGACAGACACACACACACACACACACACACAAGGACACAGACAGACACAGCACAAACACACCACACAGAAACACAGACAGACATACACACACAGAAATACAGACACACAGAAACACTGACAGACACATACACACAGATACACTGACACACACACAGAAACACAGACAGACACACACATGGACACAGCACAAACACACACTCACACCGAAACACAGACAGACACACACACATACACAGAAACACAGACAGACACACACACAGAAACACAGACAGACACACACACATGGACACGGCATAAACACAGACAGACACACACACACACAGAAATACAGACACACACACAGAAACACAGACAGGCACACACACACAGACACACAGAAACACGGACAGACAAATACACATACACAGAAACAGTGACAGACAGACAGCACGCACACACACACACATGGACACGGCACAAACACACACACTCACAGAAACACAGACAGACAAATACACATGGACACAGCACAAACACAGGCACACACACAAAAACACCGACAGACAGACACACACACACACACACGGACACAGACAGACACAGCACAAACACACCACACAGAAACACAGACAGACACACACACACAGAAACACAGAAACACAGACAGACACATAACAACAGAAACACAGACACACACACACAGAAACACAGACATACACATACACATAGAAACACAGACACACACACAGAGAAACACAGACAGACACACGCACAGAAACACAGACACACACTCACACACAAACACAGAAACACAGACTGACAGACACACAGAAACACAGACAGACACACAAACACACACACAAATACAGACACAAACACACAAAGACAGAAACACACAAGAGAAACACAGACACACACTAAAACACAGGCAGAAACACACACACACAGAAATACAGGCACACACACAGAAACACAGACAGGCACACACACAGAGAAGCACGGTCAGACAAATACACATACACAGAAACAGTGACAGACCCACAGCACGCACACACACACATGGACACGGCACAAACACACACACTCACAGAAACACAAACAAACACATACACATGGACACAGCACAAACACACACACACACACAGAAACACCGACAGACACACACACATACACACATGGACACAGACAGACACAGCACAAACACACCACACAGAAACACAGACACACACACACACACAGAAACACAGACAGACACACACACAGGAACACAGACACACACACACAGAAACACAGACAGACAGACACACGCACAGAAACACAGACACACGCACAGAAACACAGCCAGACACACACACACACACAGAAACACAGACACACAGACACACACACAGAAACACAGACAGACAGACATGCAGACACACAGACAGACACACAAACACTCACAGAAATACAGACACAAACACACACTCACACAAACACAGACAGATACACAGAAGGGAAACACAGACACACACAAAAACACAGGCAGACAGACACACACACACAGAAACAAATACACACACACAAACACAGAAACATAGACAGATGCAGCACAAACACACACACAGAAACACAGACACACATACATACAGAAACACAGACAGACACACAATCACACACACACAGAAACACAGACAGACACACACACATAAATACAGACAGACACACACACAGAAACACAGAAAGACACAGACAGACACACACACACTCACAGAAAACACGGACACACACACACAGAAACACAGACAGACACAAACATGGACACAGCACAAACACACACTCACACAGAAACACAGACAGACACACACACATACACAGAAACACAGACAGGCACACACACATACACAGAAACACAGACAGGCACACGCACAGAAACACAGACAGACACACACACATGGACACAGCATAAACACACACACACACACACACACAGAAATACAGGCACACACACAGAAACACAGACAGACACACACACACAGACACACAGAAACACGGACAGACAAATAAACATACACAGAAACAGTGACAGACAGACAGCACGCACACACACACACACACATGGACTCGGCACAAACACACACACTCACAGAAACACAGACAGACACATACACATGGACACAGCACAAACACAGACACACACACAGAAACACCGACACACACACACACACACACACACACATGGACACCGACAGACACAGCACAAACACCACAACACAGAAACACAGACAGACATACACACACAGAAACACAGACACACAGAAATACAGACAGACACATCCACACAGAAACACTGACACACACACAGAAACACAGACAGACACACACATGGACTCAGCACAAACACACACTCACACAGAAACACAGACATACACACACACATATACAGAAACACAGACAGACACACACACAGAAACACAGACAGACACACACATGGACACAGCATAAACACAGACACACACACACACACACAGAAATACAGACACACACACAGAAACACAGACAGGCACACACACACAGGCACACAGAAACACGGACAGACAAATACACATACACAGAAACAGTGACAGACAGACAGCACGCACACACACACACACGGACATGGCACAAACACACACACTTACAGAAACACAGACAGACACATACACATGGACACAGCACAAACACAGACACACACACAGAAACACCGACAGACACACACACACACACGGACGCAGACAGACAAAGCACAAACACACCACACAGAAACACAGACAGACACACACACACAGAAACACAGACACACAGAAATACCGACAGACACATAACAACACAAACACAGACACACATACACAGAAACACAGACATACACATAGAAACACAGGCACACACACATAGAAACACAGACAGACAGACACACGCACAGAAACACAGACACACGCACGGAAACACAGCCAGACACACACACACAGAAACACAGACACACATACACACACACACACACACACATGGACACCGACAGACACAGCACAGACACACCACACAGAAACACAGACAGACACACACACACAGAAACACAGACACACAGATACACAGACAGACACACACATGGACAGAGCACAAACACACACTCACACAGAAACACAGACAGACACACACACATACACAGAAACAGTGACAGACAGACAGCACGCACAAACACACACACATGGACACAGCATAAACACAGACAGGCACACACACACACAGACACACAGAAACACGGACAGACAAATACACATACACCGAAACAGTGACAGACAGACAGCACGCACACACACACACACATGGACACGGCACAAACACACACACTCACAGAAACACAGACAGACACATACACATGTACACAGCACAAACACAGACAAACACACAGAAACACCGACAGACACACACACACACACACACAAGGACACAGACAGACACAGCACAAACACACCACACAGAAACACAGACAGACACACACACACAGAAATACAGACACACAGAAACACTGACAGACACATACACACAGAAACACTGACACACACACAGACACACAGACAGACACACACATGGACACAGCACAAACACACACTCACACCGAAACACAGACAGACACACACACATACACAGAAACACAGACAGACACACACACAGAAACACAGACAGACACACACACATGGACACAGCATAAACACAGACAGACACACACACACACAGAAATACAGACACACACACAGAAACACAGACAGGCACACACACACAGACACACAGAAACACGGACAGACAAATACACATACACAGAAACAGTGACAGACAGACAGCACGCACACACACACACATGGACACAGCACAAACACACACACTCACAGAAACACAGACAGACACATACACATGGACACAGCACAAACACAGGCACACACACAGAAACACCGACAGACAGACACACACACACACACACGGACACAGACAGACACAGCAAAAAACACACCACACAGAAACACAGACAGACACACACACACAGAAACACAGAAACACAGACAGACACACACACAGAAACACAGACAGACACACACACACATGGACACAGCATAAACACAGACAGGCACACACACACACAGACACACAGAAACACGGACAGACAAATACACATACACCGAAACAGTGACAGACAGACAGCACGCACACACACACACACATGGACACGGCACAAACACACACACTCACAGAAACACAGACAGACACATACACATGGACACAGCACAAACACAGACACACACACAGAAACACCGACAGACACACACACACACACACACACAAGGACACAGACAGACACAGCACAAACACACCACACAGAAACACAGACAGACATTCTCACACAGAAACACAGACACACAGAAACACAGACAGACACATAACAACACAAACACAGACACACATACACAGAAACACAGACATACACATACACATAGAAACACAGACACACACACACAGAAAAACAGACAGACAGACACACGCACAGAAACACAGACACATGCACAGAAACACAGCCAGACACACACACACAGAAACACAGACACACACTCACACACACACACAGAAACACAGACAGACACACACAAGAGAAACACAGACACACACTAAAACACAGGCAGACACACACACACACAGAAATACAGGCACACACACAGAAACACAGACAGGCACACACACACACAAAGAGAAACACGGGCAGACAAATACACATACACAAAAACAGTGACAGACAGACAGCACGCACACACACACACACACATGGACACGGCACAAACACACACACTCACAGAAACACAAACAGACACATACACATGGACACAGCACAAACACACACTCACACAGAAACACAGACAGACACACACACATACACCGAAACACAGACAGACACACACACAGAAACACAGACAGACACACACACACATGGACACAGCATAAACACAGACAGGCACACACACACACAGACACACAGAAACACGGACAGACAAATACACATACACAGAAACAGTGACAGACAGACAGCACGCACACACACACACACACATGGACACAGCATAAACACAGACAGGCACACACACACAGAGACACACAGAAACACGGACAGACAAATACACATACACCGAAACAGTGACAGACAGACAGCACGCACACACACACACACATGGACACGGCACAAACACACACACTCACAGAAACACAGACAGACACATACACATGGACACAGCACAAACACAGACACACACACAGAAACACCGACAGACACACACACACACACACACACAAGGACACAGACAGACACAGCACAAACACACCACACAGAAACACAGACAGACATACACACACAGAAATACAGACACACAGAAACACTGACAGACACATACACACAGAAACACTGACACACACACAGAAACACAGACAGACACACACATGGACACAGCACAAACACACACTCACACCGAAACACAGACAGACACACACACATACACAGAAACACAGACAGACACACACACAGAAACACAGACAGACACACACACATGGACACAGCATAAACACAGACAGACACACACACACACAGAAATACAGGCACACACACAGAAACACAGACAGGCACACACACACAGACACACAGAAACATGGACAGACAAATACACATACACAGAAACAGTGACAGACAGACAGCACGCACACACACACACATGGACACGGCACAAACACACACACTCACAGAAACACAGACAGACACATACACATGGACACAGCACAAACACAGGCACACACACAGAAACACCGACAGACACACACACACACACGGACACAGACAGACACAGCACAAACACACCACACAGAAACACAGACAGACACACACACACAGGAACACAGAAACACAGACAGACACACACACAGAAACACAGACAGACACACACACACACACACACACACACAAGGACACAGACAGACACAGCACAAACACACCACACAGAAACACAGACAGACATACACGCACAGAAATACATACACACAGAAACACTGACAGACACATACACACAGATACACTGACACACACACAGAAACACAGACAGACACACACATGGACACAGCACAAACACACACTCACACCGAAACACAGACAGACACACACACATACACAGAAACACAGACAGACACACACACAGAAACACAGACAGACACACACACATGGACACGGCATAAACACAGACAGACACACACACACACAGAAATACAGACACACACACAGAAACACAGACAGGCACACACACACAGGCACACAGAAACACGGACAGACAAATACACATACACAGAAACAGTGACAGACAGACAGCACGCACACACACACACACGGACATGGCACAAACACACACACTTACAGAAACACAGACAGACACATACACATGGACACAGCACAAACACAGACACACACACAGAAACACCGACAGACACACACACACACACGGACGCAGACAGACAAAGCACAAACACACCACACAGAAACACAGACAGACACACACACACAGAAACACAGACACACAGAAATACAGACAGACACATAACAACACAAACACAGACACACATACACAGAAACACAGACATACACATAGAAACACAGGCACACACACATAGAAACACAGACAGACAGACACACGCACAGAAACACAGACACACGCACGGAAACACAGCCAGACACACACACACAGAAACACAGACACACATACACACACACACACACACACATGGACACCGACAGACACAGCACAGACACACCACACAGAAACACAGACAGACACACACACACAGAAACACAGACACACAGATACACAGACAGACACACACATGGACAGAGCACAAACACACACTCACACAGAAACACAGACAGACACACACACATACACAGAAACAGTGACAGACAGACAGCACGCACAAACACACACACATGGACACAGCATAAACACAGACAGGCACACACACACACAGACACACAGAAACACGGACAGACAAATACACATACACCGAAACAGTGACAGACAGACAGCACGCACACACACACACACATGGACACGGCACAAACACACACACTCACAGAAACACAGACAGACACATACACATGTACACAGCACAAACACAGACAAACACACAGAAACACCGACAGACACACACACACACACACACAAGGACACAGACAGACACAGCACAAACACACCACACAGAAACACAGACAGACACACACACACAGAAATACAGACACACAGAAACACTGACAGACACATACACACAGAAACACTGACACACACACAGACACACAGACAGACACACACATGGACACAGCACAAACACACACTCACACCGAAACACAGACAGACACACACACATACACAGAAACACAGACAGACACACACACAGAAACACAGACAGACACACACACATGGACACAGCATAAACACAGACAGACACACACACACACAGAAATACAGACACACACACAGAAACACAGACAGGCACACACACACAGACACACAGAAACACGGACAGACAAATACACATACACAGAAACAGTGACAGACAGACAGCACGCACACACACACACATGGACACAGCACAAACACACACACTCACAGAAACACAGACAGACACATACACATGGACACAGCACAAACACAGGCACACACACAGAAACACCGACAGACAGACACACACACACACACGGACACAGACAGACACAGCAAAAAACACACCACACAGAAACACAGACAGACACACACACACAGAAACACAGAAACACAGACAGACACACACACAGAAACACAGACAGACACACACACACATGGACACAGCATAAACACAGACAGGCACACACACACACAGACACACAGAAACACGGACAGACAAATACACATACACCGAAACAGTGACAGACAGACAGCACGCACACACACACACACATGGACACGGCACAAACACACACACTCACAGAAACACAGACAGACACATACACATGGACACAGCACAAACACAGACACACACACAGAAACACCGACAGACACACACACACACACACACACAAGGACACAGACAGACACAGCACAAACACACCACACAGAAACACAGACAGACATTCTCACACAGAAACACAGACACACAGAAACACAGACAGACACATAACAACACAAACACAGACACACATACACAGAAACACAGACATACACATACACATAGAAACACAGACACACACACACAGAAAAACAGACAGACAGACACACGCACAGAAACACAGACACATGCACAGAAACACAGCCAGACACACACACACAGAAACACAGACACACACTCACACACACACACAGAAACACAGACAGACACACACAAGAGAAACACAGACACACACTAAAACACAGGCAGACACACACACACACAGAAATACAGGCACACACACAGAAACACAGACAGGCACACACACACACAAAGAGAAACACGGGCAGACAAATACACATACACAAAAACAGTGACAGACAGACAGCACGCACACACACACACACACATGGACACGGCACAAACACACACACTCACAGAAACACAAACAGACACATACACATGGACACAGCACAAACACACACTCACACAGAAACACAGACAGACACACACACATACACCGAAACACAGACAGACACACACACAGAAACACAGACAGACACACACACACATGGACACAGCATAAACACAGACAGGCACACACACACACAGACACACAGAAACACGGACAGACAAATACACATACACAGAAACAGTGACAGACAGACAGCACGCACACACACACACACACATGGACACAGCATAAACACAGACAGGCACACACACACAGAGACACACAGAAACACGGACAGACAAATACACATACACCGAAACAGTGACAGACAGACAGCACGCACACACACACACACACATGGACACGGCACAAACACACACACTCACAGAAACACAGACAGACACATACACATGGACACAGCACAAACACAGACACACACACAGAAACACCGACAGACACACACACACACACACACACAAGGACACAGACAGACACAGCACAAACACACCACACAGAAACACAGACAGACATACACACACAGAAATACAGACACACAGAAACACTGACAGACACATACACACAGAAACACTGACACACACACAGAAACACAGACAGACACACACATGGACACAGCACAAACACACACTCACACCGAAACACAGACAGACACACACACATACACAGAAACACAGACAGACACACACACAGAAACACAGACAGACACACACACATGGACACAGCATAAACACAGACAGACACACACACACACAGAAATACAGACACACACACAGAAACACAGACAGGCACACACACACAGACACACAGAAACATGGACAGACAAATACACATACACAGAAACAGTGACAGACAGACAGCACGCACACACACACACATGGACACGGCACAAACACACACACTCACAGAAACACAGACAGACACATACACATGGACACAGCACAAACACAGGCACACACACAGAAACACCGACAGACACACACACACACACGGACACAGACAGACACAGCACAAACACACCACACAGAAACACAGACAGACACACACACACAGGAACACAGAAACACAGACAGACACACACACAGAAACACAGACAGACACACACACACACACACACACACAAGGACACAGACAGACACAGCACAAACACACCACACAGAAACACAGACAGACATACACACACAGAAATACATACACACAGAAACACTGACAGACACATACACACAGATACACTGACACACACACAGAAACACAGACAGACACACACATGGACACAGCACAAACACACACTCACACCGAAACACAGACAGACACACACACATACACAGAAACACAGACAGACACACACACAGAAACACAGACAGACACACACACATGGACACGGCATAAACACAGACAGACACACACACACACAGAAATACAGACACACACACAGAAACACAGACAGGCACACACACACAGACACACAGAAACACGGACAGACAAATACACATACACAGAAACAGTGACAGACAGACAGCACGCACACACACACACATGGACACGGCACAAACACACACACTCACAGAAACACAGACAGACACATACACATGGACACAGCACAAACACAGGCACACACACAGAAACACCAACAGACACACACACACACACGGACACAGACAGACACAGCACAAACACACCACACAGAAACACAGACAGACACACACACACAGAAACACAGAAACACAGACAGACACACACACAGAAACACAGACAGACACACACACACACAGACACACAGAAACACGGACAGACAAATACACATACACAGAAACAGTGACAGACAGACAGCACGCACACACACACACACATGGACACGGCACAAACACACACACTCACAGAAACACAGACAGACACATACACATGGACACAGCACAAACACAGACACACACACAGAAACACCGACAGACACACACACACACACACACACACAAGGACACAGACAGACACAGCACAAACACACCACACAGAAACACAGACAGACATACACACACAGAAATACAGACACACAGAAACACTGACAGACACATACACACAGATACACTGACACACACACAGAAACACAGACAGACACACACATGGACACAGCACAAACACACACTCACACCGAAACACAGACAGACACACACACATACACAGAAACACAGACAGACACACACACAGAAACACAGACAGACACACACACATGGACACGGCATAAACACAGACAGACACACACACACACAGAAATACAGACACACACACAGAAACACAGACAGGCACACACACACAGACACACAGAAACACGGACAGACAAATACACATACACAGAAACAGTGACAGACAGACAGCACGCACACACACACACATGGACACGGCACAAACACACACACTCACAGAAACACAGACAGACAAATACACATGGACACAGCACAAACACAGGCACACACACAAAAACACCGACAGACAGACACACACACACACACACGGACACAGACAGACACAGCACAAACACACCACACAGAAACACAGACAGACACACACACACAGAAACACAGAAACACAGACAGACACATAACAACAGAAACACAGACACACACACACAGAAACACAGACATACACATACACATAGAAACACAGACACACACACAGAGAAACACAGACAGACACACGCACAGAAACACAGACACACACTCACACACAAACACAGAAACACAGACTGACAGACACACAGAAACACAGACAGACACACAAACACACACACAAATACAGACACAAACACACAAAGACAGAAACACACAAGAGAAACACAGACACACACTAAAACACAGGCAGAAACACACACACACAGAAATACAGGCACACACACAGAAACACAGACAGGCACACACACAGAGAAGCACGGTCAGACAAATACACATACACAGAAACAGTGACAGACCCACAGCACGCACACACACACATGGACACGGCACAAACACACACACTCACAGAAACACAAACAAACACATACACATGGACACAGCACAAACACACACACACACACAGAAACACCGACAGACACACACACATACACACATGGACACAGACAGACACAGCACAAACACACCACACAGAAACACAGACACACACACACACACAGAAACACAGACAGACACACACACAGGAACACAGACACACACACACAGAAACACAGACAGACAGACACACGCACAGAAACACAGACACACGCACAGAAACACAGCCAGACACACACACACACACAGAAACACAGACACACAGACACACACACAGAAACACAGACAGACAGACATGCAGACACACAGACAGACACACAAACACTCACAGAAATACAGACACAAACACACACTCACACAAACACAGACAGATACACAGAAGGGAAACACAGACACACACAAAAACACAGGCAGACAGACACACACACACAGAAACAAATACACACACACAAACACAGAAACATAGACAGATGCAGCACAAACACACACACAGAAACACAGACACACATACATACAGAAACACAGACAGACACACAATCACACACACACAGAAACACAGACAGACACACACACATAAATACAGACAGACACACACACAGAAACACAGAAAGACACAGACAGACACACACACACTCACAGAAAACACAGACACACACACACAGAAACACAGACAGACACAAACATGGACACAGCACAAACACACACTCACACAGAAACACAGACAGACACACACACATACACAGAAACACAGACAGGCACACACACATACACAGAAACACAGACAGGCACACGCACAGAAACACAGACAGACACACACACATGGACACAGCATAAACACACACACACACACACACACACAGAAATACAGGCACACACACAGAAACACAGACAGACACACACACACAGACACACAGAAACACGGACAGACAAATAAACATACACAGAAACAGTGACAGACAGACAGCACGCACACACACACACACACATGGACTCGGCACAAACACACACACTCACAGAAACACAGACAGACACATACACATGGACACAGCACAAACACAGACACACACACAGAAACACCGACACACACACACACACACACACACACATGGACACCGACAGACACAGCACAGACACACCACACAGAAATACAGACAGACACACACACACAGAAACACAGACACACAGATACACAGACAGACACACACATGGACAGAGCACAAACACACACTCACACCGAAACACAGACAGACACACACACATACACAGAAACACAGACAGACACACACACAGAAACACAGACAGACACACACACATGGACACAGCATAAACACAGACAGATACACACACACATACACAGAAACACAGACAGACACACACACATACACAGAAACACAGACAGACAGACTCACAGAAACACAGACAGACACACACACATGGACACAGCATAAACACAGACAGGCACACACACACACAGACACACAGAAACACGGACAGACAAATACACATACGCAGAAACAGTGACAGACAGACAGCACCCATACACACACACACATGGACACAGCATAAACACAGACAGGCACACACACACACACAGACACACAGAAACACGGACAGACAAATACACATACACCGAAACAGTGACAGACAGACAGCACGCACACACACACACACATGGACACGGCACAAACACACACACTCACAGAAACACAGACAGACACATACACATGGACACGGCACAAACACAGACACATACACAGAAACACCGACAGACACACACACACATACATGGACACAGACAGACACAGCACAAACACCACAACACAGAAACACAGACAGACATACACACACAGAAACACAGACACACAGAAACACAGACAGACACATCCACACAGAAACACTGACACACACACAGAAACACAGACAGACACACACATGGACTCAGCACAAACACACACTCACACAGAAACACAGACATACACACACACATATACAGAAACACAGACAGACACACACACAGAAACACAGACAGACACACACATGGACACAGCATAAACACAGACACACACACACACACACAGAAATACAGACACACACACAGAAACACAGACAGGCACACACACACAGGCACACAGAAACACGGACAGACAAATACACATACACAGAAACAGTGACAGACAGACAGCACGCACACACACACACACGGACATGGCACAAACACACACACTTACAGAAACACAGACAGACACATACACATGGACACAGCACAAACACAGACACACACACAGAAACACCGACAGACACACACACACACACGGACACAGACAGACAAAGCACAAACACACCACACAGAAACACAGACAGACACACACACACAGAAACACAGACACACAGAAATACAGACAGACACATAACAACACAAACACAGACACACATACACAGAAACACAGACATACACATAGAAACACAGGCACACACACATAGAAACACAGACAGACAGACATACGCACAGAAACACAGACACACGCACGGAAACACAGCCAGACACACACACACAGAAACACAGACACACATACACACACACACACACACACATGGACACCGACAGACACAGCACAGACACACCACACAGAAACACAGACAGACACACACACACAGAAACACAGACACACAGATACACAGACAGACACACACATGGACAGAGCACAAACACACACTCACACAGAAACACAGACAGACACACACACATACACAGAAACACAGACAGACACACACACAGAAACACAGACAGACACACACACATGGACACAGCATAAACACAGACAGATACACACACACATACACAGAAACACAGACAGACACACACACATACACAGAAACACAGACAGACAGACTCACAGAAACACAGACAGACACACACACATGGACACAGCATAAACACAGACAGGCACACACACACACAGACACACAGAAACACGGACAGACAAATACACATACACAGAAACAGTGACAGACAGACAGCACCCATAAACACACACACATGGACACAGCATAAACACAGACAGGCACACACACACACACAGACACACAGAAACACGGACAGACAAATACACATACACCGAAACAGTGACAGACAGACAGCACGCACACACACACACACACATGGACACGGCACAAACACACACACTCACAGAAACACAGACAGACACATACACATGGACACAGCACAAACACAGACACACACACAGAAACACCGACAGACACACACACACATACATGGACACAGACAGACACAGCACAAACACCACAACACAGAAACACAGACAGACATACACACACAGAAACACAGACACACAGAAACACAGACAGACACATCCACACAGAAACAGTGACACACACACAGAAACACAGACAGACACACACATGGACTCAGCACAAACACACACTCACACAGAAACACAGACATACACACACACATATACAGAAACACAGACAGACACACACACAGAAACACAGACAGACACACACATGGACACAGCATAAACACAGACACACACACACACACACAGAAATACAGACACACACACAGAAACACAGACAGGCACACACACACAGGCACACAGAAACACGGACAGACAAATACACATACACAGAAACAGTGACAGACAGACAGCACGCACACACACACACACGGACACGGCACAAACACACACACTTACAGAAACACAGACAGACACATACACATGGACACAGCACAAACACAGACACACACACAGAAACACCGACAGACACACACACACACACGGACACAGACAGACACAGCACAAACACACCACACAGAAACACAGACAGACACACACACACAGAAACACAGACACACAGAAATACAGACAGACACATAACAACACAAACACAGACACACATACACAGAAACACAGACATACACATAGAAACACAGACACACACACATAGAAACACAGACAGACAGACACACGCACAGAAACACAGACACATGGACGGAAACACAGCCAGACACACACACACAGAAACACAGACACACATACACACACACACACACACTCACAGAAATACAGACAGACAGACACACAAACACACACAAAAATACAGACACAAACACACACACACAGAAACACAGACAGACACACACAAGAGAAACACAGACACACACTAAACCACAGGCAGACACACACACACACAGAAACACAGACAGACACACAATCACAGAAACATAGACAGACACAGCACAAACACACACAGAAACACAGATACACACACATACAGAAACACAGACAGACACACAATCACGCACACACAGAAACACAGACAGACAGAAAGCACGCACACACACACATGGACACGGCACAAACACACACACTCACAGAAACACAGACAGACACATACACATGGACACAGCACAAACACAGACACACACACAGAAACACCGACAGACACACACACACATACATGGACACAGACAGACACAGCACAAACACCACAACACAGAAACACAGACAGACATACACACACAGAAACACAGACACACAGAAATACAGACAGACACATCCACACAGAAACACTGACACACACACAGAAACACAGACAGACACACACATGGACTCAGCACAAACACACACTCACACAGAAACACAGACATACACACACAGAGAAACACAGACAGACACACACACATGGACACAGCATAAACACAGACACACACACACACACACAGAAATACAGACACACACACAGAAACACAGACAGGCACACACACACAGGCACACAGAAACGCGGACAGACAAATACACATACACAGAAACAGTGACAGACAGACAGCACGCACACACACACACACGGACACGGCACAAACACACACACTCACAGAAACACAGACAGACACATACACATGGACACAGCACAAACACAGACACACACACAGAAACACCGACAGACACACACACACACACACGGACACAGACAGACACAGCACAAACACACCACACAGAAATACAGACAGACACACACACATGAAACACAGACACACAGAAATACAGACAGACACATAACAACACAAACACAGACACACATACACAGAAACACAGACATACACATACACATAGAAACACAGACACACACACATAGAAACACAGACAGACAGACACACGCACAGAAACATAGACACATGCACAGAAACACAGCCAGACACACACACACAGAAACACAGACGCACACTCACACACACACACAGAAACACAGACAGACACACACAAGAGAAACACAGACACACACTAAAACACAGGCAGACACACACACACACAGAAATACAGGCACACACACAGAAACACAGACAGGCACACACACACACAAAGAGAAACACGGACAGACAAATACACATACACAAAAACAGTGACAGACAGACAGCACGCGCACACACACACACACATGGACACGGCACAAACACACACACTCACAGAAACACAAGCAGACACATACACATGGACACAGCACAAACACACACTCACACAGAAACACAGACAGACACACACACATACACGGACACCGACAGACACAGCACAGACACACCACACAGAAACACAGACAGACACACACACACAGAAACACAGACACACAGACACACAGACAGACACACACATGGACAGAGCACAAACACACACTCACACAGAAACACAGACAGACACACACACATACACAGAAACACAGACAGACACACACACAGAAACACAGACAGACACACACACATGGACACAGCATAAACACAGACAGACACACACACACATACACAGAAACACAGACAGACAGACTCACAGAAACACAGACAGACACACACACATGGACACAGCATAAACACAGACAGGCACACACACACACACAGACACACAGAAACACGGACAGACAAATACACATACACAGAAACAGTGACAGACAGACAGCACGCACACACACACACACATGGACACAGCATAAACACAGACAGGCACACACACACACACAGACACACAGAAACACGGACAGACAAATACACATACACCAAAACAGTGACAGACAGACAGCACGCACACACACACACACATGGACACGGCACAAACACACACACTCACAGAAACACAGACAGACACATACACATGGACACAGCACAAACACAGACACACACACAGAAACACCGACAGACACACACACACATACATGGACACAGACAGACACAGCACAAACACCACAACACAGAAACACAGACAGACACACACACACAGAAACACAGACACACAGAAATACAGACAGACACATAACAACACAAACACAGACACACATACACAGAAACACAGACATACACATACACATAGAAACACAGACACACACACATAGAAACACAGACAGACAGACACACGCACAGAAACATAGACACATGCACAGAAACACAGCCAGACACACACACACAGAAACACAGACGCACACTCACACACACACACAGAAACACAGACAGACACACACAAGAGAAACACAGACACACACTAAAACACAGGCAGACACACACACACACAGAAATACAGGCACACACACAGAAACACAGACAGGCACACACACACACAAAGAGAAACACGGACAGACAAATACACATACACAAAAACAGTGACAGACAGACAGCACGCGCACACACACACACACATGGACACGGCACAAACACACACACTCACAGAAACACAAGCAGACACATACACATGGACACAGCACAAACACACACTCACACAGAAACACAGACAGACACACACACATACACGGACACCGACAGACACAGCACAGACACACCACACAGAAACACAGACAGACACACACACACAGAAACACAGACACACAGACACACAGACAGACACACACATGGACAGAGCACAAACACACACTCACACAGAAACACAGACAGACACACACACATACACAGAAACACAGACAGACACACACACAGAAACACAGACAGACACACACACATGGACACAGCATAAACACAGACAGACACACACACACATACACAGAAACACAGACAGACAGACTCACAGAAACACAGACAGACACACACACATGGACACAGCATAAACACAGACAGGCACACACACACACACAGACACACAGAAACACGGACAGACAAATACACATACACAGAAACAGTGACAGACAGACAGCACGCACACACACACACACATGGACACAGCATAAACACAGACAGGCACACACACACACACAGACACACAGAAACACGGACAGACAAATACACATACACCAAAACAGTGACAGACAGACAGCACGCACACACACACACACATGGACACGGCACAAACACACACACTCACAGAAACACAGACAGACACATACACATGGACACAGCACAAACACAGACACACACACAGAAACACCGACAGACACACACACACATACATGGACACAGACAGACACAGCACAAACACCACAACACAGAAACACAGACAGACATACACACACAGAAACACAGACACACAGAAATACAGACAGGCACATCCACACAGAAACACTGACACACACACAGAAACACAGACAGACACACACATGGACTCAGCACAAACACACACTCACACAGAAACACAGACATACACACACACATATACAGAAACACAGACAGACACACACACAGAAACACAGACAGACACACACATGGACACAGCATAAACACAGACACACACACACACACACAGAAATACAGACACACACACAGAAACACAGACAGGCACACACACACAGGCACACAGAAACACGGACAGACAAATACACATACACAGAAACAGTGACAGACAGACAGCACGCACACACACACACACGGACATGGCACAAACACACACACTTACAGAAACACAGACAGACACATACACATGGACACAGCACAAACACAGACACACACACAGAAACACCGACAGACACACACACACACACGGACGCAGACAGACAAAGCACAAACACACCACACAGAAACACAGACAGACACACACACACAGAAACACAGACACACAGAAATACAGACAGACACATAACAACACAAACACAGACACACATACACAGAAACACAGACATACACATAGAAACACAGGCACACACACATAGAAACACAGACAGACAGACACACGCACAGAAACACAGACACATGCACAGAAACACAGCCAGACACACACACACAGAAACACAGACACACATACACACACACACACACACACATGGACACCGACAGACACAGCACAGACACACCACACAGAAACACAGACAGACACACACACACAGAAACACAGACACACAGATACACAGACAGACACACACATGGACAGAGCACAAACACACACTCACACAGAAACACAGACAGACACACACACATACACAGAAACACAGACAGACACACACACAGAAACACAGACAGACACACACACATGGACACAGCATAAACACAGACAGATACACACACACATACACAGAAACACAGACAGACACACACACATACACAGAAACACAGACAGACAGACTCACAGAAACACAGACAGACACACACACATGGACACAGCATAAACACAGACAGGCACACACACACACAGACACACAGAAACACGGACAGACAAATACACATACACAGAAACAGTGACAGACAGACAGCACCCATAAACACACACACATGGACACAGCATAAACACAGACAGGCACACACACACACACAGACACACAGAAACACGGACAGACAAATACACATACACCGAAACAGTGACAGACAGACAGCACGCACACACACACACACACATGGACACGGCACAAACACACACACTCACAGAAACACAGACAGACACATACACATGGACACAGCACAAACACAGACACACACACAGAAACACCGACAGACACACACACACATACATGGACACAGACAGACACAGCACAAACACCACAACACAGAAACACAGACAGACATACACACACAGAAACACAGACACACAGAAACACAGACAGACACATCCACACAGAAACAGTGACACACACACAGAAACACAGACAGACACACACATGGACTCAGCACAAACACACACTCACACAGAAACACAGACATACACACACACATATACAGAAACACAGACAGACACACACACAGAAACACAGACAGACACACACATGGACACAGCATAAACACAGACACACACACACACACACAGAAATACAGACACACACACAGAAACACAGACAGGCACACACACACAGACACACAGAAACACGGACAGACAAATACACATACACAGAAACAGTGACAGACAGACAGCACGCACACACACACACACGGACACGGCACAAACACACACACTTACAGAAACACAGACAGACACATACACATGGACACAGCACAAACACAGACACACACACAGAAACACCGACAGACACACACACACACACGGACACAGACAGACACAGCACAAACACACCACACAGAAACACAGACAGACACACACACACAGAAACACAGACACACAGAAATACAGACAGACACATAACAACACAAACACAGACACACATACACAGAAACACAGACATACACATAGAAACACAGACACACACACATAGAAACACAGACAGACAGACACACGCACAGAAACACAGACACACGGACGGAAACACAGCCAGACACACACACACAGAAACACAGACACACATACACACACACACACACACACACACAGAAATACAGACAGACAGACACACAAACACACACACAAATACAGACACAAACACACACACACAGAAACACAGACAGACACACACAAGAGAAACACAGACACACACTAAACCACAGGCAGACACACACACACACAGAAACACAGACAGACACACAATCACAGAAACATAGACAGACACAGCACAAACACACACAGAAACACAGATACACACACATACAGAAACACAGACAGACACACAATCACGCACACACAGAAACACAGACAGACAGAAAGCACGCACACACACACATGGACACGGCACAAACACACACACTCACAGAAACACAGACAGACACATACACATGGACACAGCACAAACACAGACACACACACAGAAACACCGACAGACACACACACACATACATGGACACAGACAGACACAGCACAAACACCACAACACAGAAACACAGACAGACATACACACACAGAAACACAGACACACAGAAATACAGACAGACACATCCACACGGAAACACTGACACACACACAGAAACACAGACAGACACACACATGGACTCAGCACAAACACACACTCACACAGAAACACAGACATACACACACACAGAAACACAGACAGACACACACACATGGACACAGCATAAACACAGACACACACACACACACACAGAAATACAGACACACACACAGAAACACAGACAGGCACACACACACAGGCACACAGAAACGCGGACAGACAAATACACATACACAGAAACAGTGACAGACAGACAGCACGCACACACACACACACGGACACGGCACAAACACACACACTCACAGAAACACAGACAGACACATACACATGGACACAGCACAAACACAGACACACACACAGAAACACCGACAGACACACACACACACACACAGACACAGACAGACACAGCACAAACACACCACACAGAAACACAGACAGACACACACACATGAAACACAGACACACAGAAATACAGACAGACACATAACAACACAAACACAGACACACATACACAGAAACACAGACATACACATACACATAGAAACACAGACACACACACATAGAAACACAGACAGACAGACACACGCACAGAAACATAGACACATGCACAGAAACACAGCCAGACACACACACACAGAAACACAGACGCACACTCACACACACACACAGAAACACAGACAGACACACACAAGAGAAACACAGACACACACTAAAACACAGGCAGACACACACACACACAGAAATACAGGCACACACACAGAAACACAGACAGGCACACACACACACAAAGAGAAACACGGACAGACAAATACACATACACAAAAACAGTGACAGACAGACAGCACGCGCACACACACACACACATGGACACGGCACAAACACACACACTCACAGAAACACAAGCAGACACATACACATGGACACAGCACAAACACACACTCACACAGAAACACAGACAGACACACACACATACACGGACACCGACAGACACAGCACAGACACACCACACAGAAACACAGACAGACACACACACACAGAAACACAGACACACAGACACACAGACAGACACACACATGGACAGAGCACAAACACACACTCACACAGAAACACAGACAGACACACACACATACACAGAAACACAGACAGACACACACACAGAAACACAGACAGACACACACACATGGACACAGCATAAACACAGACAGACACACACACACATACACAGAAACACAGACAGACAGACTCACAGAAACACAGACAGACACACACACATGGACACAGCATAAACACAGACAGGCACACACACACACACAGACACACAGAAACACGGACAGACAAATACACATACACAGAAACAGTGACAGACAGACAGCACGCACACACACACACACATGGACACAGCATAAACACAGACAGGCACACACACACACACAGACACACAGAAACACGGACAGACAAATACACATACACCAAAACAGTGACAGACAGACAGCACGCACACACACACACACATGGACACGGCACAAACACACACACTCACAGAAACACAGACAGACACATACACATGGACACAGCACAAACACAGACACACACACAGAAACACCGACAGACACACACACACATACATGGACACAGACAGACACAGCACAAACACCACAACACAGAAACACAGACAGACATACACACACAGAAACACAGACACACAGAAATACAGACAGACACATCCACACAGAAACACTGACACACACACAGAAACACAGACAGACACACACATGGACTCAGCACAAACACACACTCACACAGAAACACAGACATACACACACACATATACAGAAACACAGACAGACACACACACAGAAACACAGACAGACACACACACATGGACACAGCATAAACACAGACACACACACACACACACACAGAAATACAGACACACACACAGAAACACAGACAGGCACACACACACAGGCACACAGAAACACGGACAGACAAATACACATACACAGAAACAGTGACAGACAGACAGCACGCACACACACACACACGGACACGGCACAAACACACACACTCACAGAAACACAGACAGACACATACACATGGACACAGCACAAACACAGACACACACACAGAAACACCGACAGGCACACACACACACACACGGACACAGACAGACACAGTACAAACACACCACACAGAAACACAGACAGACACACACACACAGAAACACAGACACACAGAAATACAGACAGACACATAACAACACAAACACAGACACACATACACAGAAACACAGACATACACATACACATAGAAACACAGACACACACACATAGAAACACAGACAGACAGACACACGCACAGAAACACAGACACATGCACAGAAACACAGCCAGACACACACACACAGAAACACAGACGCACACTCACACACACACACAGAAACACAGACAGACACACACAAGAGAAACACAGACACACACTAAAACACAGGCAGACACACACACACACAGAAATACAGGCACACACACAGAAACACAGACAGGCACACACACACACAAAGAGAAACACGGACAGACAAATACACATACACAAAAACAGTGACAGACAGACAGCACGTGCACACACACACACACATGGACACGGCACAAACACACACACTCACAGAAACACAAGCAGACACATACACATGGACACAGCACAAACACACACTCACACAGAAACACAGACAGACACACACACATACACAGAAACACAGACAGACACACACACAGAAACACAGACAGACACACACACACATGGACACAGCATAAACACAGACAGGCACACACACACACAGACACACAGAAACACGGACAGACAAATACACATACACAGAAACAGTGACAGACAGACAGCACGCACACACACACACACATGGACACAGCATAAACACAGACAGGCACACACACACACAGACACACAGAAGCACGGACAGACAAATACACATACACCGAAACAGTGACAGACAGACAGCACGCACACACACACACACATGGACACGGCAAAAACACACACTCTCACAGAAACACAGACAGACACATACACATGTACACAGCACAAACACAGACACACACACAGAAACACCGACGGACACACACACACACACACACAAGGACACAGACAGCCACAGCACAAACACACCACACAGAAACACAGACAGACATACACACACAGAAATACAGACACACAGAAACACTGACGACACATACACACAGAAACACTGACACACACACAGAAACACAGACAGACACACACATGGACACAGCACAAACACACACTCACACCGAAACACAGACAGACACACACACATACACAGAAACACAGACAGACACACACACAGAAACACAGACAGACACACACACATGGACACAGCATAAACACAGACACACACATACACACACAGAAATAAAGACGCACACACAGAAACACAGACAGGCACACACACACAGACACACAGAAACACGGACAGACAAATACACATACACAGAAACAGTGACAGACAGACAGCACGCACACACACACACATGGACACGGCACAAACACACACACTCACAGAAACACAGACAGACACATACACATGGACACAGCACAAACACAGGCACACACACAGAAACACCGACAGACACACACACACACACGGACACGGACACAGACAGACACAGCACAAACACACCACACAGAAACACAGACAGACACACACACACAGAAACACAGAAACACAGACAGACACATAACAACAGAAACACAGACACACACACAGAGAAACACAGACATACACATACACATAGAAACACAGACACACACACAGAGAAACACAGACAGACACACGCACTGAAACACAGACACACACTCACATACAAACACAGAAACACAGACAGACAGACACACAGAAACACAGACAGACACACAAACACACACACAAATACAGACACAAACACACAAAGACAGAAACACACAAGAGAAACACAGACACACACTAAAACACAGGCAGACACACACACACACAGAAATACAGGCACACACACAGAAACACAGACAGGCACACACACAGAGAAGCACGGTCAGACAAATACACATACACAGAAACAGTGACAGACAGACAACACGCACACACACACACACACACATGGACACGGCACAAACACACACACTCACAGAAACACAAACAAACACATACACATGGACACAGCACAAACACACACACACACACAGAAACACCGACAGACACACACACATACACACATGGACACAGACAGACACAGCACAAACACACCACACAGAAACACAGACAGACACACACACAGAAACACAGACAGACACACACACAGAAACACAGACACACACACACAGAAACACAGACAGACAGACACACGCACAGAAACACAGACACATGCACAGAAACACAGCCAGACACACACACACACACAGAAACACAGACACACAGACACACACACAGAAACACAGACAGACAGACACGCAGACACACAGACAGACACACAAACACTCACAGAAATACAGACACAAACACACACACAAACAAACACAGACAGATACGCAGAAGGGAAACACAGACACACACAAAAACACAGGCAGACAGACACACACACACAGAAACAAACACACACACAAAACACAGAAACATAGACAGATGCAGCACAAACACACACACAGAAACACAGACACACATACATACAGAAACACAGACAGACACACAATCACACGCACACAGAAACACAGACAGACACACACACACAGAAATACAGACAGACACACACACAGAAACACAGAAAGACACAGACAGACACTCACACACTCACAGAAAACACAGACACACACACACAGAAACACAGACAGACACAAACATGGACACAGCACAAACACACACTCACACAGAAACACAGACAGACACACACACATACACAGAAACACAGACAAGCACACACACAGAAACACAGACAGACACACACACATGGACACAGCATAAACACAGACACACACACACACAGAAATACAGGCACACACACAGAAACACAGACAGGCACACACACACAGACACACAGAAACACGGACAGACAAATACACATACACAGAAACAGTGACAGACGGACAGCACGCACACACACACACACATGGACACGGCACAAACACTCACACTCACAGAAACACAGACAGACACATACACATGGACACAGCACAAACACAGACACACACACAGAAACACCGACAGACACACACACACACATGAACACAGACAGACACAGCACAGACACACCACACAGAAACACAGACAGACACACACACACAGAAACACAGACACACAGAAACACAGACAGCCACAAACATGGACACAGCACAAACACACACTCACACAGAAACACAGACAGACACACACACATACACAGAAACAGAGACAGACACACGCACAGAAACACAGACAGACACACACACATGGACACATCATAAACACACACACACACACACACACAGAAATACAGGCACACACACAGAAACACAGACAGCCATACACACACAGACAAACAGAAACACGGACAGACAAATACACATACACAGAAACAGTGACAGACAGACAGCACGCACACACACACACACACATGGACTCGGCACAAACACACACACTCACAGAAACACAGACAGACACATACACATGGACACAGCACAAACACAGACACACACACAGAAACACCGACAGACACACACACACAGAAACACAGACACACAGACACACAGATAGACACATACACATGGACACAGCACAAACACAGACACACACACAGAAACACCGACAGACACACACACACACACACACATGGAAACCGACAGACACAGCACAGACACACCACACAGAAACATAGACAGACACACACACACAGAAACACAGACACACAGACACACAGACAGACACACACATGGACAGAGCACAAACACACACTCACACAGAAACACAGACAGACACACACACATCCACAGAAACACAGACAGACACACACACAGAAACACAGACAGACACACACACATGGACACAGCATAAACACAGACAGACACACACACACATACACAGAAACACAGACAGACAGACTCACAGAAACACAGACAGGCACACACACACACAGACACACAGAAACACGGACAGACAAATACACATACACAGAAACAGTGACAGACAGACAGCACGCACACACACACACACGTGGACACAGCATAAACACAGACAGGCACACACACACACACAGACACACAGAAACACGGGCAGACAAATACACATACACCAAAACAGTGACAGACAGACAGCACACACACATGGACACGGCACAAACACACACACTCACAGAAACACAGACAGACACATACACATGGACACAGCACAAACACAGACACACACACAGAAACACCGACAGACACACACACACATACATGGACACAGACAGACACAGCACAAACACCACAACACAGAAACACAGACAGACATACACACACAGAAACACAGACAAACAGAAACACAGACAGACACATCCACACAGAAACACTGACACACACACAGAAACACAGACAGACACACACATGGACTCAGCACAAACACACACTCACACAGAAACACAGACATACACACACACATATACAGAAACACAGACAGACACACACACAGAAACACAGACAGACACACACACATGGACACAGCATAAACACAGACACACACACACACACACAGAAATACAGACACACACACAGAAACACAGACAGGCACACACACACAGGCACACAGAAACGCGGACAGACAAATACACATACACAGAAACAGTGACAGACAGACAGCACGCACACACACACACACGGACACGGCACAAACACACACACTCACAGAAACACAGACAGACACATACACATGGACACAGCACAAACACAGACACACACACAGAAACACCGACAGACACACACACACACACGGACACAGACAGACACAGTACAAACACACCACACAGAAACACAGACAGACACACACACACAGAAACACAGACACACAGAAATACAGATAGACACATAACAACACAAACACAGACACACATACACAGAAACACAGACATACACATACACATAGAAACACAGACACACACACATAGAAACACAGACAGACAGACACACGCACAGAAACACAGACACATGCACAGAAACACAGCCAGACACACACACACAGAAACACAGACGCACACTCACACACACACACAGAAACACAGACAGACACACACAAGAGAAACACAGACACACACACAGAGAAACACAGACTGACACACGCACAGAAACACAGACACACACTCACACACAAACACAGAAACACAGACAGACAGACACACCGAAACACAGACAGACACACAAACACACACACAAATACAGACACAAACACACAAAGACAGAAACACACAAGAGAAACACAGACACACACTAAAACACAGGCAGACACACACACACACAGAAATACAGGCACACACGCAGAAACACAGACAGGCACACACACAGAGAAGCACGGTCAGACAAATACACATACACAGAAACAGTGACAGACAGACAGCACGCACACACACACACACACACATGGACACGGCACAAACACACACACTCACAGAAACACAAACAAACACATACACATGGACACAGCACAAACACACACACACACACAGAAACACCGACAGACACACACACATACACACATGGACACAGACAGACACAGCACAAACACACCACACAGAAACACAGACAGACACACACACACAGAAACACAGACAGACACACACACAGAAACACAGACACACACACACAGAAACACAGACAGACAGACACACGCACAGAAACACAGACACACGCACAGAAACACAGCCAGTCACACACACACACACAGAAACACAGACACACAGACCCACACACAGAAACACAGACAGACAGACACGCAGACACACAGACAGACACACAAACACTCACAGAAATACAGACACAAACACACACACAAACAAACACAGACAGATACGCAGAAGGGAAACACAGACACACACAAAAACACAGGCACACAGACACACACACACAGAAACAAACACACACACAAAACACAGAAACATAGACAGATGCAGCACAAACACACACACAGAAACACAGACACACATACATACAGAAACACAGACAGACACACAATCACACACACACAGAAACACAGACAGACACACACACAGAAATACAGACAGACACACACACAGAAACACAGAAAGACACAGACAGACACACACACACTCACAGAAAACACAGACACACACACACAGAAACACAGACAGACACAAACATGGACACAGCACAAACACACACTCACACAGAAACACAGACAGACACACACACATACACAGAAACACAGACAGGCACACACACAGAAACACAGACAGACACACACACATGGACACAGCATAAACACAGACACACACACACACACACACAGAAATACAGGCACCCACACAGAAACACAGACAGGCACACACACACACACACACACACAGAAACAAGGACAGACAAATACACATACACAGAAACAGTGACAGACAGACAGCACGCACACACACACACACACATGGACACGGCACAAACACTCACACTCACAGAAACACAGACAGACACATACACATGGACACAGCACAAACACAGACACACACACAGAAACACCGAAAGACACACACACACACATGAACACAGACAGACACAGCACAGACACACCACACAGAAACACAGACAGACACACACACACAGAAACACAGACATACAGAAACACAGACAGCCACAAACATGGACACAGCACAAACACACACTCACACAGAAACACAGACAGACACACACACATACACAGAAACAGAGACAGACCCACACACATACACAGAAACACAGACAGGCACACACACAGAAACACAGACAGACACACACACACATGGACACAGCATAAACACAGACAGGCACACACACACACAGACACACAGAAACACGGACAGACAAATACACATACACAGAAACAGTGACAGATAGACATCACGCACACGCACACACACATGGACACAGCATAAACACACACACTCACAGAAACACAGACAGACACATACACATGGACACAGCACAAACACAGACACACACACAGAAACACCGACAGACACACACACACATACATGGACACAGACAGACACAGCACAAACACCACAACACAGAAACACAGACAGACATACACACACAGAAACACAGACACTCAGAAACACAGACAGACACATCCACACAGAAACACTGACACACACACAGAAACACAGACAGACACACACATGGACTCAGCACAAACACACACTCACACAGAAACACAGACATACACACACACATATACAGAAACACAGACAGACACACACACAGAAACACAGACAGACACACACACATGGACACAGCATAAACACAGACACACACACACACACACACACAGAAATACAGACACACACACAGAAACACAGACAGGCACACAAACACAGGCACACAGAAACATGGACAGACAAATACACATACACAGAAACAGTGACAGACAGACAGCACGCACACACACACACACGGACACGGCACAAACACACACACTCACAGAAACACAGACAGACACATACACATGGACACAGCACAAACACAGACACACACACAGAAACACCGACAGACACACACACACACACGGACACAGACAGACACAGCACAAACACACCACACAGAAACACAGACAGACACACACACACAGAAACACAGACACACAGAAATACAGACAGACACATAACAATACAAACACAGACACACATACACAGAAACACAGACATACACATACACATAGAAACACAGACACACACATATAGAAACACAGACAGACAGACACACGCACAGAAACACAGACACATGCACAGAAACACAGCCAGACACACACACACAGAAACACAGACGCACACTCACACACACACACAGAAACACAGACAGACACACACAAGAGAAACACAGACACACACTAAAACACAGGCAGACACACACACACAGAGAAATACAGGCACACACACAGAAACACAGACAGGCACACACACACACAAAGAGAAACACGGACAGACAAATACACATACACAAAAACAGTGACAGACAGACAGCACGCGCACACACACACACACATGGACACGGCACAAACACACACACTCACAGAAACACAAGCAGACACATACACATGGACACAGCACAAACACACACTCACACAGAAACACAGACAGACACACACACATACACAGAAACACAGACAGACACACACACAGAAACACAGACAGACACACACACACATGGACACAGCATAAACACAGACAGGCACACACACACACAGACACACAGAAACACGGACAGACAAATACACATACACAGAAACAGTGACAGACAGACATCACGCACACGCACACACACATGGACACAGCATAAACACAGACAGGCACACACACACACAGACACACAGAAACACGGACAGACAAATACACATACACCAAAACAGTGACAGACAGACAGCACGCACACACACACACACATGGACACGGCACAAACACACACACTCACAGAAACACAGACAGACACATACACATGTACACAGCACAAACACAGACACACACACAGAAACACCGACAGACACACACACACACACACACAAGGACACAGACAGACACAGCACAAACACACCACACAGAAACACAGACAGACATACACACACAGAAATACAGACACACAGAAACACTGACAGACACATACACACAGAAACACTGACACACACACAGAAACACAGACAGACACACACATGGACACAGCACAAACACACACTCACACCGAAACACAGACAGACACACACACATACACAGAAACACAGACAGACACACACACAGAAACACAGACAGACACACACACATGGACAAAGCATAAACACAGACAGACACACACACACACAGAAATACAGACACACACACAGAAACACAGACAGGCACACACACAGACACACAGAAACACGGACAGACAAATACACATACACCAAAACAGTGACAGACAGACAGCACGCACACACACACACACATGGACACGGCACAAACACACACACTCACAGAAACACAGACAGACACATACACATGGACACAGCACAAACACAGGCACACACACAGAAACACCGACAGACAGACACACACACACACACACGGACACAGACAGACACAGCACAAACACACCACACAGAAACACAGACAGACACACACACACAGAAACACAGAAACACAGACAGACACATAACAACAGAAACACAGACACACACTCACAGAAACACAGACATACACATACACATAGAAACACAGACACACACACAGAGAAACACAGACAGACACACGCACAGATACACAGACACACACTCACATACAAACACAGAAACACAGACAGACAGACACACAGAAACACAGACAGACACACAAACACACACACAAATACAGACACAAACACACAAAGACAGAAACACACAAGAGAAACACAGACACACACTAAAACACAGGCAGACACACACACACACAGAAATACAGGCACACACACAGAAACACAGACAGACACACACATGGACACAGCACAAACACACACTCACACCGAAACACAGACAGACACACACACATACACAGAAACACAGACAGACACACACACAGAAACACAGACAGACACACACACATGGACACAGCATAAACACAGACAGACACACACACACACAGAAATACAGACACACACACAGAAACACAGACAGGCACACACACACAGACACACAGAAACACGGACAGACAAATACACATACACAGAAACAGTGACAGACAGACAGCACGCACACACACACACATGGACACGGCACAAACACACACACTCACAGAAACACAGACAGACACATACACATGGACACAGCACAAACACAGGCACACACACAGAAACACCGACAGTCGGACACACACACACACACACACGGACACAGACAGACACAGCACAAACACACCACACAGAAACACAGACAGACACACACACACAGAAACACAGAAACACAGACAGACACATAACAACAGAAACACAGACACACACACACAGAAACACAGACATACACATACACATAGAAACACAGACACACACACAGAGAAACACAGACTGACACACGCACAGAAACACAGACACACACTCACACACAAACACAGAAACACAGACAGACAGACACACAGAAACACAGACAGACACACAAACACACACACAAACACAGACACAAACACACAAAGACAGAAACACACAAGAGAAACACAGACACACACTAAAACACAGGCAGACACACACACACACAGAAATACAGGCACACACACAGAAACACAGACAGGCACGCACACAGAGAAGCACGGTCAGACAAATACACATACACAGAAACAGTGACAGACAGACAGCACGCACACACACACACACACACACATGAACACGGCACAAACACACACACTCACAGAAACACAAACAAACACATACACATGGACACAGCACAAACACACAAACACACACAGAAACACCGACAGACACACACACACATACACACATGGACACAGACAGACACAGCACAAACACACCACACAGAAACACAGACAGACACGCACACACAGAAACACAGACAGACACACACGCAGAAACACAGACACACACACACAGAAACACAGACAGACAGACACACACATACACACATGGACACAGACAGACACAGCACAGACACACCACACAGAAACACAGACAGACACACACACACAGAAACACAGACACACAGACACACAGACAGACACACACATGGACATAGCACAAACACACACTCACACAGAAACACAGACAGACACACACACATACACAGAAACACAGACAGACACACACACAGAAACACAGACAGACACACACACATGGACACAGCATAAACACAGACAGACACACACACACATACACAGAAACACAGACAGACAGACTCACAGAAACACAGACAGACACACACACATGGACACAGCATAAACACAGACAGGCACACACACACACAGACACACAGAAACACGGACAGACAAATACACATACACAGAAACAGTGACAGACAGACAGCACGCACACACACACACATGGACACAGCATAAACACAGACAGGCACACACACACACACAGACACACAGAAACACGGACAGACAAATACACATACACCAAAACAGTGACAGACAGACAGCACGCACACACACACACACACACATGGACACGGCACAAACACACACACTCACAGAAACACAGACAGACACATACACATGGACACAGCACAAACACAGACACACACACAGAAACACCGACAGACACACACACACATACATGGACACAGACAGACACAGCACAAACACCACAACACAGAAACACAGACAGACATACACACACAGAAACACAGACACACAGAAACACTGACACACACACAGAAACACAGTCAGACACACACATGGACTCAGCACAAACACACACTCACACAGAAACACAGACATACACACACACATATACAGAAACACAGACAGACACACACACAGAAACACAGACAGACACACACACATGGACACAGCATAAACACAGACACACACACACACACACAGAAATACAGACACACACACAGAAACACAGACAGGCACACACACACAGGCACACAGAAACACGGACAGACAAATACACATACACAGAAACAGTGACAGACAGACAGCACGCACACACACATACACGGACACGGCACAAACACACACACTCACAGAAACACAGACAGACACATACACATGGACACAGCACAAACACAGACACACACACAGAAACACCGACAGACACACACACACATACATGGACACAGACAGACACAGCACAAACACCACAACACAGAAACACAGACAGACATACACACACAGAAACACAGACACACAGAAACACAGACAGACACATCCACACAGAAACACTGACACACACACAGAAACACAGTCAGACACACACATGGACTCAGCACAAACACACACTCACACAGAAACACAGACATACACACACACATAAACAGAAACACAGACAGACACACACACAGAAACACAGACAGACACACACACATGGACACAGCATAAACACAGACACACACACACACACACACAGAAATACAGACACACACACAGAAACACAGACAGGCACACACACACAGGCACACAGAAACACGGACAGACAAATACACATACACAGAAACAGTGACAGACAGACAGCACGCACACACACACACACGGACACGGCACAAACACACACACTCACAGAAACACAGACAGACACATACACATGGACACAGCACAAACACAGACACACACACAGAAACACCGACAGACACACACACACACACGGACACAGACAGACACAGCACAAACACACCACACAGAAACACAGACAGACACACACACACAGAAACACAGACACACAGAAATACAGACAGACACATAACAACACAAACACAGACACACATACACAGAAACACAGACATACACATACACATAGAAACACAGACACACACACATAGAAACACAGACAGACAGACACACGCACAGAAACAAGGACACATGCACAGAAACACAGCCAGACACACACACACAGAAACACAGACGCACACTCACACACACACACAGAAACAAAGACAGACACACACAAGAGAAACACAGACACACACTAAAACACAGGCAGACACACACACACACAGAAATACAGGCACACACACAGAAACACAGACAGGCACACACACACACAAAGAGAAACACGGACAGACAAATACACATACACAAAAACAGTGACAGACAGACAGCACGCGCACACACACACACACACATGGACACGGCACAAACACACACACTCACAGAAACACAAGCAGACACATACACATGGACACAGCACAAACACACACTCACACAGAAACACAGACAGACACACACACATACACAGAAACACAGACAGACACACACACAGAAACACAGACAGACACACACACACATGGACACAGCATAAACACAGACAGGCACACACACACACAGACACACAGAAACACGGACAGACAAATACACATACACAGAAACTGTGACAGACAGACAGCACGCACACGCACACACACATGGACACAGCATAAACACAGACAGGCACACACACACACATACACACAGAAACACGGACAGACAAATACACATACACCGAAACAGTGACAGACAGACAGCACGCACACACACACACATGGACACGGCACAAACACACACACTCACAGAAACACAGACAGACACATACACATGGACACAGCACAAACACAGACACACACACAGAAACACCGACAGACACACACACACATACATGGACACAGACAGACACAGCACAAACACCACAACACAGAAACACAGACAGACATACACACACAGAAACACAGACACACAGAAACACAGACAGACACATCCACACAGAAACACTGACACACACACAGAAACACAGACAGACACACACATGGACTCAGCACAAACACACACTCACACAGAAACACAGACATACACACACACATATACAGAAACACAGACAGACACACGCACAGAAACACAGACAGACACACACACATGGACACAGCATAAACACAGACACACACACACACACACAGAAATACAGACACACACACAGAAACACAGACAGGCACACAAACACAGGCACACAGAAACATGGACAGACAAATACACATACACAGAAACAGTGACAGACAGACAGCACGCACACACACACACACGGACACGGCACAAACACACACACTCACAGAAACACAGACAGACACATACACATGGACACAGCACAAACACAGACACACACACAGAAACACCGACAGACACACACACACACACGGACACAGACAGACACAGCACAAACACACCACACAGAAACACAGACAGACACACACACACAGAAACACAGACACACAGAAATACAGACAGACACATAACAACACAAACACAGACACACATACACAGAAACACAGACATACACATACACATAGAAACACAGACACACACACATAGAAACACAGACAGACAGACACACGCACAGAAACACAGACACATGCACAGAAACACAGCCAGACACACACACACACAGAAACACAGACGCACACTCACACACACACACAGAAACACAGACAGACACACACAAGAGAAACACAGACACACACTAAAACACAGGCAGACACACACACACACAGAAATACAGGCACACACACAGAAACACAGACAGGCACACACACACACAAAGAGAAACACGGACAGACAAATACACATACACAAAAACAGTGACAGACAGACAGCACGCGCACACACACACACACACATGGACACGGCACAAACACACACACTCACAGAAACACAAGCAGACACATACACATGGACACAGCACAAACACACACTCACACAGAAACACAGACAGACACACACACATACACAGAAACACAGACAGACACACACACAGAAACACAGACAGACACACACACACATGGACACAGCATAAACACAGACAGGCACACACACACACAGACACACAGAAACACGGACAGACAAATACACATACACAGAAACAGTGACAGACAGACAGCACGCACACGCACACACACATGGACACAGCATAAACACAGACAGGCACACACACACACAGACACACAGAAACACGGACAGACAAATACACATACACCAAAACAGTGACAGACAGACAGCACGCACACACACACACACATGGACACGGCACAAACACACACACTCACAGAAACACAGACAGACACATACACATGTACACAGCACAAACACAGACACACACACAGAAACACCGACAGACACACACACACACACAAGGACACAGACAGACACAGCACAAACACACCACACAGAAACACAGACAGACATACACACACAGAAATACAGACACACAGAAACACTGACAGACACATACACACAGAAACACTGACACACACACAGAAACACAGACAGACACACACATGGACACAGCACAAACACACTCACACCGAAACACAGACAGACACACACACATACACAGAAACACAGACAGACACACACACAGAAACACAGACAGACACACACACATGGACACAGCATAAACACAGACAGACACACACACACACAGAAATACAGACACACACACAGAAACACAGACAGGCACACACACAGACACACAGAAACACGGACAGACAAATACACATACACAGAAACAGTGACAGACAGACAGCACGCACACACGCACACACATGGACACGGCACAAACACACACACTCACAGAAACACAGACAGACACATACACATGGACACAGCACAAACACAGGCACACACACAGAAACACCGACAGACAGACACACACACACACACACGGACACAGACAGACACAGCACAAACACACCACACAGAAACACAGACAGACACACACACACAGAAACACAGAAACACAGACAGACACATAACAACAGAAACACAGACACACACTCACAGAAACACAGACATACACATACACATAGAAACACAGACACACACACAGAGAAACACAGACAGACACACGCACAGAAACACAGACACACACTCACATACAAACACAGAAACACAGACAGACAGACACACAGAAACACAGACAGACACACAAACACACACACAAATACAGACACAAACACACAAAGACAGAAACACACAAGAGAAACACAGACACACACTAAAACACAGGCAGACACACACACACACAGAAATACAGACACACACACAGAAACACAGACAGACACACACATGGACACAGCACAAACACACACTCACACCGAAACACAGACAGACACACACACATACACAGAAACACAGACAGACACACACACAGAAACACAGACAGACACACACACATGGACACAGCATAAACACAGACAGACACACACACACACAGAAATACAGACACACACACAGAAACACAGACAGGCACACACACACAGACACACAGAAACACGGACAGACAAATACACATACACAGAAACAGTGACAGACAGACAGCACGCACACACACACACATGGACACGGCACAAACACACACACTCACAGAAACACAGACAGACACATACACATGGACACAGCACAAACACAGGCACACACACAGAAACACCGACAGACAGACACACACACACACACACACGGACACAGACAGACACAGCACAAACACACCACACAGAAACACAGACAGACACACACACACAGAAACACAGAAACACAGACAGACACATAACAACAGAAACACAGACACACACACACAGAAACACAGACATACACATACACATAGAAACACAGACACACACACAGAGAAACACAGACTGACACACGCACAGAAACACAGACACACACTCACACACAAACACAGAAACACAGACAGACAGACACACAGAAACACAGACAGACACACAAACACACACACAAATACAGACACAAACACACAAAGACAGAAACACACAAGAGAAACACAGACACACACTAAAACACAGGCAGACACACACACACACAGAAATACAGGCACACACACAGAAACACAGACAGGCACACACACAGAGAAGCACGGTCAGACAAATACACATACACAGAAACAGTGACAGACAGACAGCACGCACACACACACACACACATGAACACGGCACAAACACACACACTCACAGAAACACAAACAAACACATACACATGGACACAGCACAAACACACACACACACACAGAAACACCGACAGACACACACACACATACACACATGGACACAGACAGACACAGCACAAACACACCACACAGAAACACAGACAGACACACACACACAGAAACACAGACAGACAGACACACGCACAGAAACACAGACACACGCACAGAAACACAGCCAGACACACACACACACAGAAACACAGACACACAGACACACACACAGAAACACAGACAGACAGACACGCAGACTCACAGACAGACACACAGACTCACAGACAGACACACAAACACTTACAGAAATACAGACACAAACACACACACACACAAACACAGACAGATACACAGAAGGGAAACACAGACACAAACAAAAACACAGGCAGACAGACACACACACACAGAAACAAACACACACACACAAACACAGAAACATAGACAGATGCAGCACAAACACACACACAGAAACACAGACACACATACATACGGAAACACAGACAGACACACAATCACACACACACAGAAACACAGACAGACACACACACAGAAATACAGACAGACACACACACAGAAACACAGAAAGACACAGACAGACACACACACACTCACAGAAAACACAGACACACACACACAGAAACACAGACAGACACAAACATGGACACAGCACAAACACACACTCACACAGAAACACAGACAGACACACACACATACACAGAAACACAGACAGGCACACACACAGAAACACAGACAGACACACACACATGGACACAGCATAAACACAGACACACACACACACACAGAAATACAGGCACACACACAGAAACACAGACAGGCACACACACACAGACACACAGAAACACGGACAGACAAATACCCATACACAGAAACAGTGACAGACAGACAGCACGCACACACACACACACATGGACACGGCACAAACACTCACACTCACAGAAACACAGACAGACACATACACATGGACACAGCACAAACACAGACACACACACAGAAACACCGACAGACACACACACACACATGAACACAGACAGACACAGCACAGACACACCACACAGAAACACAGACAGACACACACACACAGAAACACAGACATACAGAAACACAGACAGCCACAAACATGGACACAGCACAAACACACACTCACACAGAAACACAGACAGACACACACACATACACAGAAACAGAGACAGACACACACACATACACAGAAACACAGACAGGCACACGCACAGAAACACAGACAGACACACACACATGGACACAGCATAAACACACACACACACACACACACACACACACAGAAATACAGGCACACACAGAGAAACACAGACAGGCATACACACACAGACACACAGAAACACGGACAGACAAATACACATACACAGAAACAGTGACAGACAGACAGCACGCACACACACACACACACATGGACTCGGCACAAACACACACACTCACAGAAACACAGACAGACACATACACATGGACACAGCACAAACACAGACACACACACAGAAACACCGACAGACACACACACACACACACACACATGGACACCGACAGACACAGCACAGACACACCACACAGAAACACAGACAGACACACACACACAGAAACACAGACACACAGACACACAGACAGACACACACATGGACAGAGCACAAACACACACTCACACAGAAACACAGACAGACACACACACATACACAGAAACACAGACAGACACACACACAGAAACACAGACAGACACACACACATGGACACAGCACAAACACACACACACACACAGAAACACCGACAGACACACACACATACACACATGGACACAGACAGACACAGCACAAACACACCACACAGAAACACAGACAGACACACACACACAGAAACACAGACACACACACACAGAAACACAGACAGACAGACACACGCACAGAAACACAGACACACGCACAGAAACACAGCCAGACACACACACACACAGAAACACAGACACACAGACACACACACAGAAACACAGACAGACAGACACGCAGACTCACAGACAGACACACAAACACTTACAGAAATACAGACACAAACACACACACACACAAACACAGACAGATACACAGAAGGGAAACACAGACACAAACAAAAACACAGGCAGACAGACACACACACACAGAAACAAACACACACACAAACACAGAAACATAGACAGATGCAGCACAAACACACACACAGAAACACAGACACACATACATACAGAAACACAGACAGACACACAATCACACACACACAGAAACACAGACAGACACACACACAGAAATACAGACAGACACACACACAGAAACACAGAAAGACACAGACAGACACACACACACTCACAGAAAACACAGACACACACACACAGAAACACAGACAGACACAAACATGGACACAGCACAAACACACACTCACACAGAAACACAGACAGACACACACACATACACAGAAACACAGACAGGCACACACACAGAAACACAGACAGACACACACACATGGACACAGCATAAACACAGACACACACACACACACAGAAATACAGGCACACACACAGAAACACAGACAGGCACACACACACAGACACACAGAAACACGGACAGACAAATACACATACACAGAAACAGTGACAGACAGACACCACGCACACACACACACACATGGACACGGCACAAACACTCACACTCACAGAAACACAGACAGACACATACACATGGACACAGCACAAACACAGACACACACACAGAAACACCGACAGACACACACACACACATGAACACAGACAGACACAGCACAGACACACCACACAGAAACACAGACAGACACACACACACAGAAACACAGACATACAGAAACACAGACAGCCACAAACATGGACACGGCACAAACACACACTCACACAGAAACACAGACAGACACACACACATACACAGAAACAGAGACAGACACACACACATACACAGAAACACAGACAGGCACACGCACAGAAACACAGACAGACACACACACATGGACACAGCATAAACACACACACACACACACACACAGAAATACAGGCACACACAGAGAAACACAGCCAGGCATACACACACAGACACACAGAAACACGGACAGACAAATACACATACACAGAAACAGTGACAGACAGACAGCACGCACACACACACACACACATGGACTCGGCACAAACACACACACTCACAGAAACACAGACAGACACATACACATGGACACAGCACAAACACAGACACACACACAGAAACACCGACAGACACACACACACACACACACACACATGGACACCGACAGACACAGCACAGACACACCACACAGAAACACAGACAGACACACACACACAGAAACACAGACACACAGACACACAGACAGACACACACATGGACAGAGCACAAACACACACTCACACAGAAACACAGACAGACACACACACATACACAGAAACACAGACAGACACACACACAGAAACACAGACAGACACACACACATGGACACAGCATAAACACAGACAGACACACACACACATACACAGAAACACAGACAGACACACACACATACACAGAAACACAGACAGACAGACTCACAGAAACACAGACAGACACACACACATGGACACAGCATAAACACAGACAGGCACACCCACACACAGACACACAGAAACACGGACAGACAAATACACATACACAGAAACAGTGACAGACAGACAGCACGCACACACACACACACATGGACACAGCGTAAACACAGACAGGCACACACACACACAGACACACAGAAACACGGACAGACAAATACACATACACAGAAACAGTGACAGACAGACAGCACGCACACACACACACACATGGACACGGCACAAACACACACACTCACAGAAACACAGACAGACACATACACATGGACACAGCACAAACACAGACACACACACAGAAACACCGACAGACACACACACACATACATGGACACAGACAGACACAGCACAAACACCACAACACAGAAACACAGACAGACATACACACACAGAAACACAGACACACAGAAACACAGACAGACACATCCACACAGAAACACTGACACACACACAGAAACACAGACAGACACACACATGGACTCAGCACAAACACACACTCACACAGAAACACAGACATACACACACACATATACAGAAACACAGACAGACACACACACAGAAACACAGACAGACACACACACATGGACACAGCATAAACACAGACACACACACACACACACAGAAATACAGACACACACACAGAAACACAGACAGGCACACACACACAGGCTTTCAGAAACACGGACAGACAAATACACATACACAGAAACAGTGACAGACAGACAGCACGCACACACACACACACGGACACGGCACAAACACACACACTCACAGAAACACAGACAGACACATACACATGGACACAGCACAAACACAGACACACACACAGAAACACCGACAGACACACACACACACACGGACACAGACAGACACAGCACAAACACACCACACAGAAACACAGACAGACACACACACACAGAAACACAGACACACAGAAATACAGACAGTCACATAACATCACAAACACAGACACACAGACACAGAAACACAGACATACACATACACATAGAAACACAGACACACACACACACAAACACAGACAGACAGACACACGCACAGAAACACAGACACATGCACAGAAACACAGCCAGACACACACACACAGAAACACAGACACACACTCACACACACACACAGAAACACAGACAGACACACACAATAGAAACACAGACACACACTAAAACACAGGCAGACACACACACACACAGAAATACAGGCACACACACAGAAACACAGACAGGCACACACACACACAAAGAGAAACACGGACAGACAAATACACATACACAAAAACAGTGACAGACAGACAGCACGCACACACACACACACATGGACACGGCACAAACACACACACTCACAGAAACACAAACAGACACATACACATGGACACAGCACAAACACACACTCACACAGAAACACAGACAGACACACACACATACACAGAAACACAGACAGACACACACACAGAAACACAGACAGACACACACACAGAAACACAGACAGACACACACACATGGACACAGCACAAACACAGACAGGCACACACACACACACAGAAACACGGACAGACAAATACACATACACAGAAACAGTGACAGACAGACAGCACGCACACACACACACACATGGACACAGCATAAACACAGACAGGCACACACACACAGAGACACACAGAAACACGGACAGACAAATACACATACACCGAAACAGTGACAGACAGACAGCACGCACACACACACACACATGGACACGGCACAAACACACACACTCACAGAAACACAGACAGACACATACACATGTACACAGCACAAACACAGACACACACACAGAAACACCGACAGACACACACACACACACACGCAAGGACACAGACAGATACAGCACAAACACGCCACACAGAAACGCAGACAGACATACACACACAGAAATACAGACACACAGAAACACTGACACACACACACACAGAAACACTGACACACACACAGAAACACAGACAGACACACACATGGACACAGCACAAACACACACTCACACCGAAACACAGACAGACACACACACATACACAGAAACACAGACAGACACACACACAGAAACACAGACAGACACACACACATGGACACAGCATAAACACAGACAGACACACACACACACAGAAATACAGACACACACACAGAAACACAGACAGGCACACACACACAGACACACAGAAACACGGACAGACAAATACACATACACAGAAACAGTGACAGACAGACAGCACGCACACACACACACATGGACACGGCACAAACACACACACTCACAGAAACACAGACAGACACATACACATGGACACAGCACAAACACAGGCACACACACAGAAACACCGACAGACAGACACACACACACACACACACACGGACACAGCATAAACACAGACAGACAGACGCACACACACACAGAAATACAGACACACCCACAGAAACACAGACAGGCACACACATACAGACACACAGAAACACGGACAGACAAATACACATACACAGAAACAGTGACAGACAGACAACACGCACACACACACACACACACACACACATGGACACAGAAACACAGACAGACACATACACATGGACACAGCACAAACACAGACACACACACAGAAACACCGACAGACATACACACACACACATATGGACACAGACAGACACAGCACAGGCACACCACACAGAAACACAGACAGACACACACACACAGAAACACAGACACACAGAAACACAGACAGAAACATACACACACAGAAACACAGACACACACACAGAAACACAGACAGACACACACATGGACACAGCATAAACCCAGACAGACACACACACACACAGAAATACAGACACACCCACAGAAACACAGACAGGCACACACACACACAGACACACAGAAACACGGACAGACAAATACACATACACAGAAACAGTGACAGACAGACAGCACGCACACACACACACACACATGGACACGGCACAAACACACACACTCACAGAAACACAGACAGGCACATACACATGGACACAGCACAAACACAGGCACACACACAGAAACACCGACAGACACACACACACATACACACATGGACACAGACAGACACAGCACAAACACACCACACAGAAACACAGACAGACACACACACACAGAAACACAGACAGACAGACACACGCACAGAAACACAGACACACGCACAGAAACACAGCCAGACACACACACACACAGAAACACAGACACACAGACACACACACAGAAACACAGACAGACAGACACGCAGACTCACAGACAGACACACAGACTCACAGACAGACACACAAACACTGACAGAAATACAGACACAAACACACACACACACAAACACAGACAGATACACAGAAGGGAAACACAGACACAAACAAAAACACAGGCAGACAGACACACACACACAGAAACAAACACACACACACAAACACAGAAACATAGACAGATGCAGCACAAACACACACACAGAAACACAGACACACATACATACAGAAACACAGACAGACACACAATCACACACACACAGAAACACAGACAGACACACACACAGAAATACAGACAGACACACACACAGAAACACAGAAAGACACAGACAGACACACACACACTCACAGAAAACACAGACACACACACACAGAAACACAGACAGACACAAACATGGACACAGCACAAACACACACTCACACAGAAACACAGACAGACACACACACATACACAGAAACACAGACAGGCACACACACAGAAACACAGACAGACACACACACATGGACACAGCATAAACACAGACACACACACACACACAGAAATACAGGCACACACACAGAAACACAGACAGGCACACACACACAGACACACAGAAACACGGACAGACAATTACCCATACACAGAAACAGTGACAGACAGACAGCACGCACACACACACACACATGGACACGGCACAAACACTCACACTCACAGAAACACAGACAGACACATACACATGGACACAGCACAAACACAGACACACACACAGAAACACCGACAGACACACACACACACATGAACACAGACAGACACAGCACAGACACACCACACAGAAACACAGACAGACACACACACACAGAAACACAGACATACAGAAACACAGACAGCCACAAACATGGACACAGCACAAACACACACTCACACAGAAACACAGACAGACACACACACATACACAGAAACAGAGACAGACACACACACATACACAGAAACACAGACAGGCACACGCACAGAAACACAGACAGACACACACACATGGACACAGCATAAACACACACACATACACACACACACACACACAGAAATACAGGCACACACACAGAAACACAGACAGGCATACACACACAGACACACAGAAACACGGACAGACAAATACACATACACAGAAACAGTGACAGACAGACAGCACGCACACACACACACACACATGGACTCGGCACAAACACACACACTCACAGAAACACAGACAGACACATACACATGGACACAGCACAAACACAGACACACACACAGAAACACCGACAGACACACACACACACACACACATGGACACCGACAGACACAGTACAGACACACCACACAGAAACACAGACAGACACACACACACAGAAACACAGACACACAGACACACAGACAGACACACACATGGACAGAGCACAAACACACACTCACACAGAAACACAGACAGACACACACACATACACAGAAACACAGACAGACACACACACAGAAACACAGACAGACACACACACATGGACACAGCATAAACACAGACAGACACACACACACATACACAGAAACACAGACAGACACACACACATACACAGAAACACAGACAGACAGACTCACAGAAACACAGACAGACACACACACATGGACACAGCATAAACACAGACAGGCACACCCACACACAGACACACAGAAACACGGACAGACAAATACACATACACAGAAACAGTGACAGACAGACAGCACGCACACGCACACACACATGGACACAGCGTAAACACAGACAGGCACACACACACACAGACACACAGAAACACGGACAGACAAATACACATACACAGAAACAGTGACAGACAGACAGCACGCACACACACACACACATGGACACGGCACAAACACACACACTCACAGAAACACAGACAGACACATACACATGGACACAGCACAAACACAGACACACACACAGAAACACCGACAGACACACACACACATACATGGACACAGACAGACACAGCACAAACACCACAACACAGAAACACAGACAGACATACACACACAGAAACACAGACACACAGAAACACAGACAGACACATCCACACAGAAACACTGACACACACACAGAAACACAGACAGACACACACATGGACTCAGCACAAACACACACTCACACAGAAACACAGACATACACACACACATATACAGAAACACAGACAGACACACACACAGAAACACAGACAGACACACACACATGGACACAGCATAAACACAGACACACACACACACACACAGAAATACAGACACACACACAGAAACACAGACAGGCACACACACACAGGCTTTCAGAAACACGGACAGACAAATACACATACACAGAAACAGTGACAGACAGACAGCACGCACACACACACACACGGACACGGCACAAACACACACACTCACAGAAACACAGACAGACACATACACATGGACACAGCACAAACACAGACACACACACAGAAACACCGACAGACACACACACACACACGGACACAGACAGACACAGCACAAACACACCACACAGAAACACAGACAGACACACACACACAGAAACACAGACACACAGAAATACAGACAGTCACATAACATCACAAACACAGACACACATACACAGAAACACAGACATACACATACACATAGAAACACAGACACACACACACACAAACACAGACAGACAGACACACGCACAGAAACACAGACACATGCACAGAAACACAGCCAGACACACACACACAGAAACACAGACACACACTCACACACACACACAGAAACACAGACAGACACACACAAGAGAAACACAGACACACACTAAAACACAGGCAGACACACACACACACAGAAATACAGGCACACACACAGAAACACAGACAGGCACACACACACAAAGAGAAACACGGACAGACAAATACACATACACAAAAACAGTGACAGACAGACAGCACGCACACACACACACACATGGACACGGCACAAACACACACACTCACAGAAACACAAACAGACACATACACATGGACACAGCACAAACACACACTCACACAGAAACACAGACAGACACACACACATACACAGAAACACAGACAGACACACACACAGAAACACAGACAGACACACACACAGAAACACAGACAGACACACACACATGGACACAGCACAAACACAGACAGGCACACACACACACACAGACACACAGAAACACGGACAGACAAATACACATACACAGAAACAGTGACAGACAGACAGCACGCACACACACACACACATGGACACAGCATAAACACAGACAGGCACACACACACAGAGACACACAGAAACACGGACAGACAAATACACATACACCGAAACAGTGACAGACAGACAGCACGCACACACACACACACATGGACACGGCACAAACACACACACTCACAGAAACACAGACAGACACATACACATGTACACAGCACAAACACAGACACACACACAGAAACACCGACAGACACACACACACACACACGCAAGGACACAGACAGATACAGCACAAACACGCCACACAGAAACGCAGACAGACATACACACACAGAAATACAGACACACAGAAACACTGACACACACACACACAGAAACACTGACACACACACAGAAACACAGACAGACACACACATGGACACAGCACAAACACACACTCACACCGAAACACAGACAGACACACACACATACACAGAAACACAGACAGACACACACACAGAAACACAGACAGACACACACACATGGACACAGCATAAACACAGACAGACACACACACACACAGAAATACAGACACACACACAGAAACACAGACAGGCACACACACACAGACACACAGAAACACGGACAGACAAATACACATACACAGAAACAGTGACAGACAGACAGCACGCACACACACACACATGGACACGGCACAAACACACACACTCACAGAAACACAGACAGACACATACACATGGACACAGCACAAACACAGGCACACACACAGAAACACCGACAGACAGACACACACACACACACACACACGGACACAGACAGACACAGCACAAACACACCACACAGAAACACAGACAGACAAACACACACAGAAACACAGAAACACAGACAGACACATAACAACAGAAACACAGACACACACACACAGAAACACAGACATACACATACACATAGAAACACAGACACACACACAGAGAAACACAGACTGACACACGCACAGAAACACAGACACACACTCACACACAAACACAGAAACACAGACAGACAGACACACAGAAACACAGACAGACACACAAACACACACACAAACACAGACACAAAAACACAAAGACAGAAACACACAAGAGAAACACAGACACACACTAAAACACAGGCAGACACACACACACACAGAAATACAGGCACACACACAGAAACACAGACAGGCACACACACAGAGAAGCACGGTCAGACAAATACACATACACAGAAACAGTGACAGACAGACAGCACGCACACACACACACACACACATGAACACGGCACAAACACACACACTCACAGAAACACAAACAAACACATACACATGGACACAGCACAAACACACACACACACACAGAAACACCGACAGACACACACACACATACACACATGGACACAGACAGACACAGCACAAACACACCACACAGAAACACAGACAGACACACACACACAGAAACACAGACAGACAGACACACGCACAGAAACACAGACACACGCACAGAAACACAGCCAGACACACACACACACAGAAACACAGACACACAGACACACACACAGAAACACAGACAGACAGACACGCAGACTCACAGACAGACACACAGACTCACAGACAGACACACAAACACTGACAGAAATACAGACACAAACACACACACACACAAACACAGACAGATACACAGAAGGGAAACACAGACACAAACAAAAACACAGGCAGACAGACACACACACACAGAAACAAACACACACACACAAACACAGAAACATAGACAGATGCAGCACAAACACACACACAGAAACACAGACACACATACATACAGAAACACAGACAGACACACAATCACACACACACAGAAACACAGACAGACACACACACAGAAATACAGACAGACACACACACAGAAACACAGAAAGACACAGACAGACACACACACACTCACAGAAAACACAGACACACACACACAGAAACACAGACAGACACAAACATGGACACAGCACAAACACACACTCACACAGAAACACAGACAGACACACACACATACACAGAAACACAGACAGGCACACACACAGAAACACAGACAGACACACACACATGGACACAGCATAAACACAGACACACACACACACACAGAAATACAGGCACACACACAGAAACACAGACAGGCACACACACACAGACACACAGAAACACGGACAGACAATTACCCATACACAGAAACAGTGACAGACAGACAGCACGCACACACACACACACATGGACACGGCACAAACACTCACACTCACAGAAACACAGACAGACACATACACATGGACACAGCACAAACACAGACACACACACAGAAACACCGACAGACACACACACACACATGAACACAGACAGACACAGCACAGACACACCACACAGAAACACAGACAGACACACACACACAGAAACACAGACATACAGAAACACAGACAGCCACAAACATGGACACAGCACAAACACACACTCACACAGAAACACAGACAGACACACACACATACACAGAAACAGAGACAGACACACACACATACACAGAAACACAGACAGGCACACGCACAGAAACACAGACAGACACACACACATGGACACAGCATAAACACACACACATACACACACACACACACACAGAAATACAGGCACACACACAGAAACACAGACAGGCATACACACACAGACACACAGAAACACGGACAGACAAATACACATACACAGAAACAGTGACAGACAGACAGCACGCACACACACACACACACATGGACTCGGCACAAACACACACACTCACAGAAACACAGACAGACACATACACATGGACACAGCACAAACACAGACACACACACAGAAACACCGACAGACACACACACACACACACACATGGACACCGACAGACACAGTACAGACACACCACACAGAAACACAGACAGACACACACACACACAGAAACACAGACACACAGACACACAGACAGACACACACATGGACAGAGCACAAACACACACTCACACAGAAACACAGACAGACACACACACATACACAGAAACACAGACAGACACACACACAGAAACACAGACAGACACACACACATGGACACAGCATAAACACAGACAGACACACACACACATACACAGAAACACAGACAGACACACACACATACACAGAAACACAGACAGACAGACTCACAGAAACACAGACAGACACACACACATGGACACAGCATAAACACAGACAGGCACACACACACACAGACACACAGAAACACGGACAGACAAATACACATACACAGAAACAGTGACAGACAGACAGCACGCACACGCACACACACATGGACACAGCGTAAACACAGACAGGCACACACACACACAGACACACAGAAACACGGACAGACAAATACACATACACCAAAACAGTGACAGACAGACAGCACGCACACACACACACACATGGACACGGCACAAACACACACACTCACAGAAACACAGACAGACACATACACATGGACACAGCACAAACACAGACACACACACAGAAACACCGACAGACACACACACACATACATGGACACAGACAGACACAGCACAAACACCACAACACAGAAACACAGACAGACATACACACACAGAAACACAGACACACAGAAACACAGACAGACACATCCACACAGAAACACTGACACACACACAGAAACACAGACAGACACACACATGGACTCAGCACAAACACACACTCACACAGAAACACAGACATACACACACACATATACAGAAACACAGACAGACACACACACAGAAACACAGACAGACACACACACATGGACACAGCATAAACACAGACACACACACACACACACACAGAAATACAGACACACACACAGAAACACAGACAGGCACACACACACAGGCACACAGAAACACGGACAGACAAATACACATACACAGAAACAGTGACAGACAGACAGCACGCACACACACACACACGGACACGGCACAAACACACACACTCACAGAAACACAGACAGACACATACACATGGACACAGCACAAACACAGACACACACACAGAAACACCGACAGACACACACACACACACGGACACAGACAGACACAGCACAAACACACCACACAGAAACACAGACAGACACACACACACAGAAACACAGACACACAGAAATACAGACAGTCACATAACATCACAAACACAGACACACATACACAGAAACACAGACATACACATACACATAGAAACACAGACACACACACACACAAACACAGACAGACAGACACACGCACAGAAACACAGACACATGCACAGAAACACAGCCAGACACACACACACAGAAACACAGACACACACTCACACACACACACAGAAACACAGACAGACACACACAAGAGAAACACAGACACACACTAAAACACAGGCAGACACACACACACACAGAAATACAGGCACACACACAGAAACACAGACAGGCACACACACACACAAAGAGAAACACGGACAGACAAATACACATACACAAAAACAGTGACAGACAGACAGCACGCACACACACACACACATGGACACGGCACAAACACACACACTCACAGAAACACAAAGAGACACATACACATGGACACAGCACAAACACACACTCACACAGAAACACAGACAGACACACACACATACACAGAAACACAGACAGACACACACACAGAAACACAGACAGACACACACACACGTGGACACAGCATAAACACAGACAGGCAAACACACACAGACACACAGAAACACGGACAGACAAATACACATACACAGAAACAGTGACAGACAGACAGCACGCACACACACACACACATGGACACAGCATAAACACAGACAGGCACACACACACACAGACACACAGAAACACGGACAGACAAATACACATACACCGAAACAGTGACAGACAGACAGCACGCACACACACACACACACATGGACACGGCACAAACACACACACTCACAGAAACACAGACAGACACATACACATGTACACAGCACAAACACAGACACACACACAGAAACACCGACAGACACACACACACACACACACACACACAAGGACACAGACAGATACAGCACAAACACGCCACACAGAAACGCAGACAGACATACACACACAGAAATACCGACACACAGAAACACTGACACACACACACACAGAAACACTGACACACACACAGAAACACAGACAGACACACACATGGACACAGCACAAACACACACTCACACCGAAACACAGACAGACACACACACATACACAGAAACACAGACAGACACACACACAGAAACACAGACAGACACACACACATGGACACAGCATAAACACAGACACACACACACACACACAGAAATACATACACACACACAGAAACACAGACAGGCACACACACACAGACACACAGAAACACGGACAGACAAATACACATACACAGAAACAGTGACAGACAGACAGCACGCACACACACACACACGGACACGGCACAAACACACACACTCACAGAAACACAGACAGACACATACACATGGACACAGCACAAACACAGACACACACACAGAAACACCGACAGACACACACACACACACGGACACAGACAGACACAGCACAAACACACCACACAGAAACACAGACAGACACACACACACAGAAACACAGACACACAGAAATACAGACAGACACATAACAACACAAACATAGACACACATACACAGAAACACAGATATACACATACACACAGAAACACAAACACACAGACATAGAAACACAGACAGACAGACACACGCTCAGAAACACAGACACATGCACAGAAACACAGCCAGACACACACACACAGTAACACAGACGCACACTCACACACACACACAGAAACACAGACAGAAACACACAAGAGAAACACAGACACACACTAAAACACAGGCAGACACACACACACACAGAAATACAGGCACACACACAGAAACACAGACAGGCACACACACAAACAAAGAGAAACACGGACAGACAAATACACATACACAAAAACAGTTTCAGACAGACAGCACGCACACACACACACACACATGGACACGGCACAAACACACACACTCATAGAAACACAAACAGACACATGCACATGGACACAGCACAAACACACACTCACACAGAAACACAGACAGACACACACACATACACAGAAACACAGACAGACACACACATAGAAACACAGACAGACACACACACATGGACACAGCATAAACACAGACAGGCACACACACACACAGACACACAGAAACACGGACAGACAAATACACATACACAGAAACAGTGACAGACAGACAGCACGCACACACACACACACATGGACACAGCATAAACACAGACAGGCACACACACACACAGACACACAGAAACACGGACAGACAAATACACATACACAGAAACAGTGACAGACAGACAGCACGCACACACACACACACATGGACACGGCACAAACACACACACTCACAGAAGCACAGACAGACGCATACACATGGACACAGCACAAACACAGACACACACACAGAAACACCGACAGACACACACACACACACACACACACAAGGACACAGACAGACACAGCACAAACACACCACACAGAAACACAGACAGACATACACACACAGAAATACAGACACACAGAAACACTGACAGACACATACACACAGAAACACTGACACACACACAGAAACACAGACAGACACACACATGGACACAGCACAAACACACACTCACACCGAAACACAGACAGACACACACACATACACAGAAACACAGACAGACACACACACAGAAACACAGACAGACACACACACATGGACACAGCATAAACACAGACAGACACACACACACACAGAAATACAGACACACACACAGAAACACAGACAGGCACACACACACAGACACACAGAAACACGGACAGACAAATACACATACACAGAAACAGTGACAGACAGATAGCACGCACACACACACACATGGACACGGCACAAACACTCACACTCACAGAAACACAGACAGACACATACACATGGACACAGCACAAACACAGGCACACACACAGAAACACCGACAGACCGACACACACACACACACACGGACACAGACAGACACAGCACAAACACACCTCACAGAAACACAGACAGACACACACACACAGAAACACAGAAACACAGACAGACACATAACAACAGAAACACAGACACACACACAGAAACACAGACATACACATACACATAGAAACACAGACACACACACAGAGAAACACAGACAGACACACGCACAGAAACACAGACACACACTTACACACAAACACAGAAACACAGACAGACAGACACACAGAAACACAGACAGACACACAAACACACACACAAATACAGACACAAACACACAAAGACAGAAACACACAAGAGAAACACAGACACACACTAAAACACAGGCAGACAAACACACACACAGAAATACAGGCACACACACAGAAACACAGACAGGCACACACACAGAGAAGCACGGTCAGACAAATACACATACACAGAAACAGTGACAGACAGACAGCACGCACACACACACACACACACACATGGACACGGCACAAACACACACACTCACAGAAACACAAACAAACACATACACATGGACACAGCACAAACACACACACACACACAGAAACACAGACAGGCATACACACACAGACACACAGAAACACGGACAGACAAATACACATACACAGAAACAGTGACAGGCAGACAGCACGCACACACACACACACGTGGACTCGGCACAAACACACACACTCACAGAAACACAGACAGACACATACACATGGACACAGCACAAACACAGACACACACACAGAAACACCGACAGACACACACACACACACACACACACACACATGGACACCGACAGACACAGCACAGACACACCACACAGAAACACAGACAGACACACACACACAGAAACACAGACACACAGACACACAGACAGACACACACATGGACAGAGCACAAACACACACTCACACAGAAACACAGACAGACACACACACATACACAGAAACACAGACAGACACACACACAGAAACACAGACAGACACACACACATGGACACAGCATAAACACAGACAGACACACACACACATACACAGAAACACAGACAGACACACACACATACACAGAAACACAGACAGACAGACTCACAGAAACACAGACAGACACACACACATGGACACAGCGTAAACACAGACAGGCACACAAACACACAGACACACAGAAACACGGACAGACAAATACACATACACAGAAACAGTGACAGACAGACAGCACGCACACACACACACACATGGACACGGCACAAACACACACACTCACAGAAACACAGACAGACACATACACATGGACACAGCACAAACACAGACACACACACAGAAACACCGACAGACACACACACACATACATGGACACAGACAGACACAGCACAAACACCACAACACAGAAACACAGACAGACATACACACACAGAAACACAGACACACAGAAACACAGACAGACACATCCACACAGAAACACTGACACACACACAGAAACACAGACAGACACACACATGGACTCAGCACAAACACACACTCACACAGAAACACAGACATACACACACACATATACAGAAACACAGACAGACACACACACAGAAACACAGACAGACACACACACATGGACACAGCATAAACACAGACACACACACACACACACAGAAATACAGACACACACACAGAAACACAGACAGGCACACACACACAGGCACACAGAAACACGGACAGACAAATACACATACACAGAAACAGTGACAGACAGACAGCACGCACACACACACACACGGACACGGCACAAACACACACACTCACAGAAACACAGACAGACACATACACATGGACACAGCACAAACACAGACACACACACAGAAACACCGACAGACAGACACGCACACACGGACACAGACAGACACAGCACAAACACACCACACAGAAACACAGACAGACACACACACACAGAAACACAGACACACAGAAATACAGACAGTCACATAACATCACAAACACAGACACACATACACAGAAACACAGACATACACATACACATAGAAACACAGACACACACACACACAAACACAGACAGACAGACACACGCACAGAAACACAGACACATGCACAGAAACACAGCCAGACACACACACACAGAAACACAGACACACACTCACACACACACACAGAAACACAGACAGACACACACAAGAGAAACACAGACACACACTAAAACACAGGCAGACACACACACACACAGAAATACAGGCACACACACAGAAACACAGACAGGCACACACACACACAAAGAGAAACACGGACAGACAAATACACATACACAAAAACAGTGACAGACAGACAGCACGCACACACACACACACATGGACACGGCACAAACACACACACTCACAGAAACACAAACAGACACATACACATGGACACAGCACAAACACACACTCACACAGAAACACAGACAGACACACACACATACACCGAAACACAGACAGACACACACACAGAAACACAGACAGACACACACACACATGGACACAGCATAAACACAGACAGGCACACACACACACAGACACACAGAAACACGGACAGACAAATACACATACACAGAAACAGTGACAGACAGACAGCAAGCACACACACACACACATGGACACAGCATAAACACAGACAGGCACACACACACAGAGACACACAGAAACACGGACAGACAAATACACATACACCGAAACAGTGACAGACAGACAGCACGCACACACACACACACATGGACACGGCACAAACACACACACTCACAGAAACACAGACAGACACATACACATGTACACAGCACAAACACAGACACACACACAGAAACACCGACAGACACACACACACACACACACAAGGACACAGACAGACACAGCACAAACACGCCACACAGAAACGCAGACAGACATACACACACAGAAATACCGACACACAGAAACACTGACACACACACACACAGAAACACTGACACACACACAGAAACACAGACAGACACACACATGGACACAGCACAAACACACACTCACACCGAAACACAGACAGACACACACACATACACAGAAACACAGACAGACACACACACAGAAACACAGACAGACACACACACATGGACACAGCATAAACACAGACACACACACACACACACAGAAATACATACACACACACAGAAACACAGACAGGCACACACACACAGACACACAGAAACACGGACAGACAAATACACATACACAGAAACAGTGACAGACAGACAGCACGCACACACACACACACGGACACGGCACAAACACACACACTCACAGAAACACAGACAGACACATACACATGGACACAGCACAAACACAGACACACACACAGAAACACCGACAGACACACACACACACACGGACACAGACAGACACAGCACAAACACACCACACAGAAACACAGACAGACACACACACACAGAAACACAGACACACAGAAATACAGACAGACACATAACAACACAAACATAGACACACATACACAGAAACACAGACATACACATACACACAGAAACACAAACACACAGACATAGAAACACAGACAGACAGACACACGCTCAGAAACACAGACACATGCACAGAAACACAGCCAGACACACACACACAGTAACACAGACGCACACTCACACACACACACAGAAACACAGACAGAAACACACAAGAGAAACACAGACACACACTAAAACACAGGCAGACACACACACACACAGAAATACAGGCACACACACAGAAACACAGACAGGCACACACACACACAAAGAGAAACACGGACAGACAAATACACATACACAAAAACAGTTTCAGACAGACAGCACGCACACACACACACACACATGGACACGGCACAAACACACACACTCATAGAAACACAAACAGACACATGCACATGGACACAGCACAAACACACACTCACACAGAAACACAGACAGACACACACACATACACAGAAACACAGACAGACACACACATAGAAACACAGACAGACACACACACATGGACACAGCATAAACACAGACAGGCACACACACACACAGACACACAGAAACACGGACAGACAAATACACATACACAGAAACAGTGACAGACAGACAGCACGCACACACACACACACATGGACACAGCATAAACACAGACAGGCACACACACACACAGACACACAGAAACACGGACAGACAAATACACATACACAGAAACAGTGACAGACAGACAGCACGCACACACACACACACATGGACACGGCACAAACACACACACTCACAGAAACACAGACAGACACATACACATGGACACAGCACAAACACAGACACACACACAGAAACACCGACAGACACACACACACACACACACAAGGACACAGACAGACACAGCACAAACACACCACACAGAAACACAGACAGACATACACACACAGAAATACAGACACACAGAAACACTGACAGACACATACACACAGAAACACTGACACACACACAGAAACACAGACAGACACACACATGGACACAGCACAAACACACACTCACACCGAAACACAGACAGACACACACACATACACAGAAACACAGACAGACACACACACAGAAACACAGACAGACACACATGGATACAGCATAAACACAGACAGACACACACACACACAGAAATACAGACACACACACAGAAACACAGACAGGCACACACACACAGACACACAGAAACACGGACAGACAAATACACATACACAGAAACAGTGACAGACAGACAGCACGCACACACACACACATGGACACGGCACAAACACTCACACTCACAGAAACACAGACAGACACATACACATGGACACAGCACAAACACAGGCACACACACAGAAACAACGACAGACAGACACTCACACACACACACGGACACAGACAGACACAGCACAAACACACCACACAGAAACACAGACAGACACACACACACAGAAACACAGAAACACAGACAGACACATAACAACAGAAACACAGACACACACACAGAAACACAGACATACACATACACATAGAAACACAGACACACACACAGAGAAACACAGACAGACACACGCACAGAAACACAGACACACACTTACACACAAACACAGAAACACAGACAGACAGACACACAGAAACACAGACAGACACACACACACACACACAAATACAGACACAAACACACAAAGACAGAAACACACAAGAGAAACACAGACACACACTAAAACACAGGCAGACACACACACACACAGAAATACAGGCACACACACAGAAACACAGACAGGCACACACACAGAGAAGCACGGTCAGACAAATACACATACACAGAAACAGTGACAGACAGACAGCACGCACACACACACACACACACACATGGACACGGCACAAACACACACACTCACAGAAACACAAACAAACACATACACATGGACACAGCACAAACACACACACACACACAGAAACACAGACAGGCATACACACACAGACACACAGAAACACGGACAGACAAATACACATACACAGAAACAGTGACAGACAGACAGCACGCACACACACACACACACATGGACTCGGCACAAACACACACACTCACAGAAACACAGACAGACACATACACATGGACACAGCACAAACACAGACACACACACAGAAACACCGACAGACACACACACACACACACACACACACATGGACACCGACAGACACAGCACAGACACACCACACAGAAACACAGACAGACACACACACACAGAAACACAGACACACAGACACACAGACAGACACACACATGGACAGAGCACAAACACACACTCACACAGAAACACAGACAGACACACACACATACACAGAAACACAGACAGACACACACACAGAAACACAGACAGACACACACACATGGACACAGCATAAACACAGACAGAGACAAACACACATACACAGAAACACAGACAGACACACACACATACACAGAAACACAGACAGACAGACTCACAGAAACACAGACAGACACACACACATGGACACAGCGTAAACACAGACAGGCACACAAACACACAGACACACAGAAACACGGACAGACAAATACACATACACAGAAACAGTGACAGACAGACAGCACGCACACACACACACACATGGACACAGCATAAACACAGACAGGCACACACACACACACAGACACACAGAAACACGGACAGACAAATACACATACACCAAAACAGTGACAGACAGACAGCACGCACACACACACACACATGGACACGGCACAAACACACACACTCACAGAAACACAGACAGACACATACACATGGACACAGCACAAACACAGACACACACACAGAAACACCGACAGACACACACACACATACATGGACACAGACAGACACAGCACAAACACCACAACACAGAAACACAGACAGACATACCCACACAGAAACACAAACACACAGAAACACAGACAGACACATCCACACAGAAACACTGACACACACACAGAAACACAGACAGACACACACATGGACTCAGCACAAACACACACTCACACAGCAACACAGTCAGACACACACACAGAAATACAGACAGACACACACACATGGACACAGCATAAACACAGGCACACACACACACACACAGAAATACAGACACACACACAGAAACACAGACAGGAACACACACAGACACACAGAAACACGGACAGACAAATACACATACACAGAAACAGTGACAGACAGACAGCACGCACACACACACACACACGGACACGGCACAAACACACACACTCACAGAAACACAGACAGACACATACACATGGACACAGCACAAACACAGACAAACACACAGAAACACCGACAGACACACACACACACACGGACACAGACAGACACAGCACAAACACACCACACAGAAACACAGACAGACACACACACACAGAAACACAGACACACAGAAATACAGACAGACACATAACAACACAAACACAGACACACATACACAGAAACACAGACATACACATACACATAGAAACACAGACACACACACACAGAAACACAGACAGACAGACACACGCACAGAAACACAGACACATGCACAGAAACACAGCCAGACACACACACACAGAAACACAGACACACACTCACACACACACGCAGAAACACAGACAGACACACACAAGAGAAACACAGACACACACTAAAACACTGGCAGACACACACACACACAGAAATACAGGCACACACACAGAAACACAGACAGGCACACACACACACACACAGAGAAACACGGACAGACAAATACACATACACAGAAACAGTGGCAGACAGACAGCACGCACACACACACACACATGGACACGGCACAAACACACACACTCACAGAAACACAAACAGACACATACACATGGACACAGCACAAACACAGACACACACACAGAAACACTGACAGACACACACACATACACACATGGACACAGACAGACACAGCACAAACACACCACACAGAAACACAGACAGACACACACACACAGAAACACAGACAGACACACGCACAGAAACACAGACACACGCACGGAAACACAGACACACGCACAGAAACACAGCCAGACACACACACACACAGAAACACAGACACACAGACACACACACACACACAGAAACACAGACAGACAGACACACAGACACACAGACAGACACACACACAGAAACACAGACAGACACAAACATGGACACAGCACAAACACACACTCACACAGAAACACAGACAGACACACACACATACACAGAAAGACAGACAGGCACACACACAGAAACACAGGCACACACACAGAAACACAGACAGGCACACACACACACACAGAAACACGGACAGACAAATACACATACACAGAAACAGTGATAGACAGACAGCACGCACACACACACACACACACATGGACTCGGCACAAACACACACACTCACAGAAACACAGACAGGCACATACACATGGGCACAGCACAAACACAGACACACACACAGAAACACCGACAGACAGACACACACAGAAACACAGACACACAGAAACACAGACAGACACACACATGGACACAACACAAACACACACTCACACAGAAACACAGACAGACACACACACATACACAGAAACACAGACAGACACAAAAACAGAAACACAGACAGACACACACTCATGGATACAGCATAAACACAGACAGACACACACACACATACACAGAAACACAGACAGACACACACACATACACAGAAACACAGACAGACACACACACAGAAACACAGACAGACACACACACATGGACACAGCATAAACACAGACAGGCACACATGCACACAGACACACAGCAACACGGACAGACAAATACACGTACACAGAAACAGTGACAGACAGACAGCACGCACACACACACACACACATGGACACAGCATAAACACAGACAGGCACACACACACACAGACACACAGAAACACGGACAGACAAATACACATACACCGAAACAGTGACAGACAGACAGCACGCACACACACACACACATGGACACGGCACAATCACACACACTCACAGAAACACAAACAGACACATACACATGGACACAGCACAAACACAGACACACACACAGAAACACCGACAGACACACACACATACACACATGGACACAGACAGACACAGCACAAACACACCACACAGAAACACAGACAGACACACACACACAGAAACACAGACAGACACACACACAGAAACACAGACACACGCACAGAAACACAGACACACCCACAGAAACACAGCCAGACAGACACACACACAGAAACACAGACACACAGACACACACAGAAACACAGACAGACAGACACAGAGACACACAGACAGACACACAAACACTCACAGAAATACAGACACAAACACACACACACACACACAAACACAGACAGATACACACAAGAGAAACACAGACACACACAAAACACAGGCAGACAGACACACACACACAGAAACATAGACACACACACAAACACAGAAACATAGACAGACGCAGCACAAACACACACACACAGAAACACAGACACACACACATACAGAAACACAGACAGACACACAATCACACACACACAGAAACACAGACAGACACACACACAGAAATACAGACAGACACACACACAGAAACACAGAAAGAAGCAGACAGACACACACACACTCACAGAAAACACAGACACACACACACAGAAACACAGACAGACACAAACATGGACACAGCACAAACACACACTCACACAGAAACACAGACAGACACACACACATACACAGAAACACAGACAGGCACACACACAGAAACACAGACAGACACACACACATGGAAACAGCATAAACACAGACACACACACACACACAGAAATACAGGCACACACACAGAAACACAGACAGGCACACACACACACACACACACAGAAACAAGGACAGACAAATACACATACACAGAAACAGTGACAGACAGACAGCACGCACACACACACACACACACACACACACACACACATGGACTCGGCACAAACACACACACTCACAGAAACACAGACAGACACATACACATGGACACAGCACAAACACAGACACACACACAGAAACACCGACAGACACACACACACACACACACACACACACATGGACACAGACAGACACAGCACAGACACACCACACAGAAACACAGACAGACACACACACACAGAAACACAGACACACAGAAACACAGACAGACACACACATGGACACAGCACAAACACACACTCACACAGAAACACAGACAGACACATACACATACACAGAAACACAGACGGACACACACACGGAAACACAGACATACACACACTCATGGATACAGCATAAACACAGACAGAAACACACACACATACACAGAAACACAGACAGACGCACACACGCACACAGAAACACAGACAGACACACACACAGAAACACAGACAGACACACACACATGGACACAGCATAAACACAGACAGGCACACACACACAGACACACCGAAACACGGACAGGCAAACACACATACACAGAAACAGTGACAGACAGACAGCACGCACGCACACACACACATGGACACAGCATAAACACAGACAGGCACACACACACACAGACACACAGAAACAAGGACAGACAAATACACATATACCGAAACAGTGACAGACAGACAGCACGCACACACACACACACACACACGGACACAGACAGACACAGCACAAACACACCACACAGAAACACAGACAGACACACACACACAGAAACACAGACACACAGAAATACAGACAGACACATAACAACACAAACACAGACACACATACACAGAAACACAGACATACACATACACAGAGAAACACAGACACACACACACAGAAACACAGACAGACAGACACACGCACAGAAACACAGACACATGCACAGAAACACAGCCAGACACACACACACAGAAACACAGACACACACTCACACACACATGCAGAAACACAGACAGACACACACAAGAGAAACACAGACACACACTAAAACACTGGCAGACACACACACACACAGAAATACAGGCACACACACAGAAACACAGACAGGCACACACACACACACACAGAGAAACACGGACAGACAAATACACATACACAGAAACAGTGACAGACAGACAGCACGCACACACACACACACATGGACACGGCACAAACACACACACTCACAGAAACACAAACAGACACATACACATGGACACAGCACAAACACAGACACACACACAGAAACACTGACAGACACACACACATACACACATGGACACAGACAGACACAGCACAAACACACCACACAAAAACACAGACAGACACACACACACAGAAACACAGACAGACACACACACAGAAACACAGACACACGCACGGAAACACAGACACACGCACAGAAACACAGCCAGACACACACACACACAGAAACACAGACACACAGACACACACACACACACAGAAACACAGACAGACAGACACACAGACAGACACACACACAGAAACACAGACAGACACAAACATGGACACAGCACAAACACACACTCACACAGAAACACAGACAGACACACACACATACACAGAAAGACAGACAGGCACACACACAGAAACACAGGCACACACACAGAAACACAGACAGGCACACACACACACACACAGAAACACGGACAGACAAATACACATACACAGAAACAGTGATAGACAGACAGCACGCACACACACACACACACATGGACTCGGCACAAACACACACACTCACAGAAAAACAGACAGACAGACACATACACATGGACACAGCACAAACACAGACACACACACAGAAACACCGACAGACAGACACACACACACACACACACACACACATGGACACAGACAGACACAGCACAGACACACCACACAGAAACACAGACAGACACACACACAGAAACACAGACACACAGAAACACAGACAGACACACACATGGACACAACACAAACACACACTCACACAGAAACACAGACAGACACACACACATACACAGAAACACAGACAGACACAAAAACAGAAACACAGACAGACACACACTCATGGATACAGCATAAACACAGACAGACACACACACACACATACGCAGAAACACAGACAGACACACACACATACACAGAAACACAGACACACACACACACAGAAACACAGACAGACACACACACATGGACACAGCATAAACACAGACAGGCACACACACACACAGACACACAGCAACACGGACAGACAAATATACGTACACAGAAACAGTGACAGACAGACAGCACGCAAACACACACACACATGGACACAGCATAAACACAGACAGGCACACACACACACAGACACACAGAAACACGGACAGACAAATACACATACACCGAAACAGTGACAGACAGACAGCATGCACACACACACACACATGGACACGGCACAAACACACGCACTCACAGAAACACAAACAGACACATACACATGGACACAGCACAAACACAGACACACACACAGAAACACCGACAGACACACACACATACACACATGGACACAGACAGACACAGCACAAACACACCACACAGAAACACAGACAGACACACACACACAGAAACACAGACAGACACACACACAGAAACACAGACACACGCACAGAAACACAGACACACCCACAGAAACACAGCCAGACAGACACACACACAGAAACACAGACACACAGACACACACAGAAACACAGACAGACAGACACAGAGACACACAGACAGACACACAAACACTCACAGAAATACAGACACAAACACACACACACACACAAACACAGACAGATACACACAAGAGAAACACAGACACACACAAAACACAGGCAGACAGACACACACACACAGAAACATAGACACACACACAAACACAGAAACATAGACAGACGCAGCACAAACACACACACACAGAAACACAGACACACACACATACAGAAACACAGACAGACACACAATCACACACACACAGAAACACAGACAGACACACACACAGAAATACAGACAGACACACACACAGAAACACAGAAAGACACAGACAGACACACACACACTCACAGAAAACACAGACACACACACACAGAAACACAGACAGACACAAACATGGACACAGCACAAACACACACTCACACAGAAACACAGACAGACACACACACATACACAGAAACACAGACAGGCACACACACAGAAACACAGACAGACACACACACATGGAAACAGCATAAACACAGACACACACACACACACAGAAATACAGGCACACACACAGAAACACAGACAGGCACACACACACACAGAAACAAGGACAGACAAATACACATACACAGAAACAGTGACAGACAGACAGCACGCACACACACACACACACACACACACACACATGGACTCGGCACAAACACACACACTCACAGAAACACAGACAGACACATACACATGGACACAGCACAAACACAGACACACACACAGAAACACCGACAGACACACACACACACACACACACACACACATGGACACAGACAGACACAGCACAGACACACCACACAGAAACACAGACAGACACACACACACAGAAACACAGACACACAGAAACACAGACAGACACACACATGGACACAGCACAAACACACACTCACACAGAAACACAGACAGACACATACACATACACAGAAACACAGACGGACACACACACGGAAACACAGACAGACACACACTCATGGATACAGCATAAACACAGACAGAAACACACACACATACACAGAAACACAGACAGACGCACACACGCACACAGAAACACAGACAGACACACACACAGAAACACAGACAGACACACACACACACAGACACACCGAAACACGGACAGACAAATACACATACACAGAAACAGTGACAGACAGACAGCACGCACGCACACACACACATGGACACAGCATAAACACAGACAGGCACACACACACACAGACACACAGAAACACGGACAGACAAATACACATATACCGAAACAGTGACAGACAGACAGCACGCACACACACACACACAAACACACGGACACAGACAGACACAGCACAAACACACCACACAGAACCACAGACAGACACACACACACAGAAACACAGAAACACAGACAGACACATAACAACAGAAACACAGACACACACACAGAAACACAGACATACACATACACATAGAAACACAGACACACACACAGAGAAACACAGACAGACACACGCACAGAAACACAGACACACACTTACACACAAACACAGAAACACAGACAGACAGACACACAGAAACACAGACAGACACACAAACACACACACAAATACAGACACAAACACACAAAGACAGAAACACACAAGAGAAACACAGACACACACTAAAACACAGGCAGACACACACACACACAGAAATACAGGCACACACACAGAAACACAGACAGGCACACACACAGAGAAGCACGGTCAGACAAATACACATACACAGAAACAGTGACAGACAGACAGCACGCACACACACACACACACACACATGGACACGGCACAAACACACACACTCACAGAAACACAAACAAACACATACACATGGACACAGCACAAACACACACACACACACAGAAACACAGACAGGCATACACACACAGACACACAGAAACACGGACAGACAAATACACATACACAGAAACAGTGACAGACAGACAGCACGCACACACACACACATGGACTCGGCACAAACACACACACTCACAGAAACACAGACAGACACATACACATGGACACAGCACAAACACAGACACACAAAAAGAAACACCGACAGACACACACACACACACACACACACACACACACACACATGGACACAGACAGACACAGCACAGTTACACCACACAGAAACACAGACAGACACACACACACAGAAACACAGACACACAGAAACACAGACAGACACACACATGGACACAGCACAAACACACACTCACACAGAAACACAGACAGACACACACACATACACAGAAACACAGACAGACACACACACAGAAACACAGACAGACACACACTCATGGATACAGCATAAACACAGACAGACACACACATACATACACAGAAACACAGACAGACACACACACATGGACACAGCATAAACACAGACAGGCACACACACACACAGACACACAGAAACACGGACAGACAAATACACATACACAGAAACAGTGACAGACAGACAGCACGCACACACACACACATGGACACAGCATAAACACAGACAGGCACACACACACACAGACACACAGAAACACGGACAGACAAATACACATACACCGAAACAGTGACAGACAGACAGCACGCACACACACACACACATGGACACGGCACAAACACACACACTCACAGAAACACAGACAGACACATACACATGGACACAGCACAAACACAGACACGCACACAGAAACACCGACAGACACACACACACACACATGGACACAGACGGACACAGCACAAACACACCACACAGAAACACAGAAAGACATACACACACAGAAACACAGACACACAGAAACACAGACAGACACATACACACAGAAACACTGACACACACACAGAAACACAGACAGACACACACATGGACTCAGCACAAACACACACTCACACAGAAACACAGACAGACACACACAGAAACACAGACATACACATACACACAGAAACACAGATACACACACACAGAAACACAGACAGACAGACACACGCACAGAAACACAGACTCATGCATAGAAACACAGCCAGACACACACACACAGAAACACAGACACACACTCACACACACACAGAGAAACACGGACAGACAAATACACATACACCGAAACAGTGACAGACAGACAGCACGCACACACACACACACATGGACACGGCACAAACACACACACTCACAGAAACACAGACAGACACATACACATGGACACAGCACAAACACAGACACACACACAGAAACACCGACAGACACACACACACACACATGGACACAGACGGACACAGCACAAACACACCACACAGAAACACAGAAAGACATACACACACAGAAACACAGACACACAGAAACACAGACAGACACATACACACAGAAACACTGACACACACACAGAAACACAGACAGACACACACATGGACTCAGCACAAACACACACTCACACAGAAACACAGACAGACACACACAGAAACACAGACATACACATACACACAGAAACACAGATACACACACACAGAAACACAGACAGACAGACACACGCACAGAAACACAGACTCATGCATAGAAACACAGCCAGACACACACACAGAAACACAGACACACACTCACACACACACACAGAAACACAGACAGACAGACACACAGAAACACAGACAGACACACACAAGAGAAACACAGACACATACTAAAACACAGGCACACACACACACACACACACACAGAAACACAGACAGACACACAATCACAGAAACATAGACAGACACTGCACAAACACATACACAGAAACACAGACACACACATACAGAAACACAGACAGATATGCAATCACACACACACAGAAACACAGACACACACACACACAGAAATACAGACAGACACACACACAGAAACACAGAAAGACACAGACAGACACACACACACTCACAGAAAACACAGACACACACACACAGAAACACAGACAGACACACACAGAAACTCAGACAGACAGACACATGCACTGAAACACAGACACAGGCACAGAAACACAGCCAGACACACACACACAGAAACACAGACACACAGACACACACACACACAGAAACACAGACAGACAGACACAGAAACACTCACAGAAATACAGACACAAACACACACACACACAAACACAGACAGATACACACAAGAGAAACACAGACACACACAAAAACACAGGGAGACAGACACACACACACAGAAACACCGACAGACACACACACACATACACACATGGACACAGACAGACACAGCACAAACACACCACACAGAAACACAGACAGACACACACACACAGAAACACAGACAGACACACACACAGAAACACAGACACACACACACAGAAACACAGACAGACAGACACACGCACAGAAACACAGACACACGCACAGAAACACAGCCAGACACACACACACACACAGAAACACAGACACACAGACACACACACAGAAACACAGACAGACAGACACGCAGACACACAGACAGACACACAAACACTCACAGAAATACAGACACAAACACACACACACACAAACACAGACAGATACACAGAAGGGAAACACAGACACACACAAAAACACAGGCAGACAGACACACACACACAGAAACAAACACACACACACAAACACAGAAACATAGACAGATGCAGCACAAACACACACACAGAAACACAGACACACACACATGCAGAAACACAGACAGACACACAATCACACACACACAGAAACACAGACAGACACACACACAGAAATACAGACAGACACACATACAGAAACACAGAAAGACACAGACAGACACACACACACTCACAGAAAACACAGACGCACACACATACAGAAACACAGACAGACACAAACATGGACACGGCACAAACACACACACTCACAGAAACACAGACAGCACATACACATGGACACAGCACAAACACAGACACACACACAGAAACACCGACAGACACACACACACACACACACATGGACACAGACAGACACAGCACAAACACACCACACAGAAACACAAACAGACACACACACACAGAAACACAGACATACAGAAGCACAGACAGACACATACACATAGAAACACTGACACACACACACAGAAACACAGACAGACACACACATGGACACAGCACAAACACACACTCACACAGAAACACAGACAGACAGACACACAGAAACACAGACAGACACACACACATGGACACAGCATAAACACAGACACACACACACACACACAGAAATACAGACACACACACAGAAACACAGACAGGCACACACACACAGACGCACAGAAATACGGACAGACAAATACACATACACAGAAACAGTGACAGACAGACAGCACGCACGCACACACACATGGACACGGCACAAACACACACACTCACAGAAACACAGACAGACACATACACATGGACACAGCACAAACACAGACACACACACAGAAACACCGACAGACAGACACACACACACACACACACGGACACAGACAGACACAGCACAAACACACCACACAGAAACACAGACAGACACACACACACAGAAACACAGACACACAGAAACACAGACAGACACATAACAACAGAAACACAGACACACACACACAGAAACACAGACATACACATACACACAGAAACACAGACAGACACACACAGAAACACAGACAGACAGACACACGCGCAGAAACACAGACACACGCACAGAAACACAGCCAGACACACACACAGAAACACAGACACACAAACACACATACAGAAACACAGACAGACAGACACACAGAAACACAGACAGACACACAAACACACACACAAATACAGACACAAACACACACACCAATACAGACACAAACACACACACAGAAACACAGACAGACACACACACACAGAAACACAGACACACACGCACACACAGAAACACAGACAGACACAGCGCAAATGCACACACACACAGAAAATCAGACAGACAGACACACACACAGACAAACACACACACACAGAAACATAGACAGACACAGCGCAAACGCACACACACACAGAAACACAGACAGACAGACACACACACAGACAAACACACACACACAGAAACACAGGCAGGCACACGCACACACACCCAGAAACACAGACAGTCAGACACACACACACAGAAACACAGACACAAACACACACACAGAAACACAGACAGACACACACACAGAAACACAGACACACACGCACACACAGAAACAAAGACAGACACAGTGCAAACACACACACACAGAAACACAGACAGACACACACAGACACAGAAACACAGACAAACACGCACACACAGAAACACAGACAGGCACTCGCACACACACACACAGAAACACAGAAAGACACAGACAGACGCACACAGAAACAAAGACACACACACACAGAAACACAGGCACACGCACACAGAAACACAGAAACACGGGCAGTCACACACACACGCACACACACACAGAAACACAAATATACACACACACACACAGACACACACACACAGAAACACAGACAGACACACACACACATGGACGCAGCACAAACTCACACACTCACAGAAACACCGACAGTCATACACACACACACATGGACACAGCACAAACACACACACACTCACAGAAACACACACAGAAACACAGACAGACACACACACATACACAGAAACACAGACAGACACACACACAGAAACACAGACAGACACACACACATGTACACAGCATAAACACAGAAAGACACACACACACACAGAAATACAGACACACACACAGAAACACAGACAGGCACACACACACAGACACACAGAAACATGGACAGACAAATACACATACACAGAAACAGTGACAGACAGACAGCATGCACACACACACACATGGACACGGCACAAACACACACACTCACAGAAACACAGACAGACACATACACATGGACACAGCACAAACACAGACACACACACACAGAAACACCGACAGACAGACAGACACACACACACACATGGACACAGCACAAACTCACACACACACCGAAACACCGACAGTCATACACACACACACATGGACACAGCACAAACACACACACACTCACAGAAACACACACAGAAACACAGACAGATACACACACATACACAGCAACACAGACACACACACACACAGAAACGCAGACAGACTCAGTGCAAACACACACACACAGAAACACAGACAGACACACACAGACACAGAAACACAGACAAACACGCACACACAGAAACACAGACAGGCACTCGCACACACACACACACAGAAACACAGAAAGACACAGACAGACACACACACACAGAAACACAGGCACACACACACAGAAACACAGAAATACGGGCAGTCACACACACACACACAGAAACACAAATATACACACACACACACAGATACACACACACAGAAACACAGACAGACACACACACACAAACACAGACAGACACAGCACAAACACACACACACAGACACAGACAGACACAACACAAACACACCACACAGAAACACAGACACACAGAAACACAGACACATACACACAGAAACACAGGCACACACACACAGAAACACAGAAACACGGGCAGTCACACACACACGCACACACACAGAGAAACACAAATATGCACACACACACACAGACACACACACACAGAAACACAGACAGACACAAACACACAAACACAGATGGACAGACACACACACAAACACTGACAGACACAGCACAAACACACACACAGACACAGACAGACACAACACAAACACACCACACAGAAACACAGACACACAGAAACACAGACACATACACACAGAAACACAGACACACACACACACAGAAACACAGACAGACACACACACAGAAACACAGATACACACACACAGAAACACAAACAGACCGACACACGCACAGAAACACAGACACATGCACCGAAACACAGCCAGACACACACACACAGAAACATAGACACACACATATAAACACAGACAGACACACGCACAAACAGAAACACAGACACACACGCACACACAGAAACAAAGACAGACACAGTGCAAACACACACACACAGAAACACAGACAGACACACACAGACACAGAAACACAGACAAACACGCACGCACAGAAACACAGACAGGCACTCGCACACACACACACACAGAAACACAGAAAGACACAGACAGACACACACAGAAACGAAGACACACACACACAGAAACACAGGCACACACACAGAAACACAGAAACACGGGCAGTCACACACACACACACAGAAACACAAATATACACACACACACACAGATACACACACACAGAAACACAGACAGACACACACACACAAACACAGACAGACACAGCACAAACACACACACACAGACACAGACAGACACAGCACAAACACACCACACAGAAACACAGACAGACACACACACACAGAAACACAGACACACAGAAACACAGACAGACACACACACACAGAAACACAGACACACACACACAGAAACACAGACACACACACACAGAAACACAAACAGACAGACACACGCACAGAAACACAGACACACGCACCGAAACACAGCCAGACACACACACACAGAAACATAGACACACACATATAAACACAGACAGACACACGCACACACAGAAACACAGACACATTCACACACACACAGAAACACGGGCAGACACACACTCACCGAAACACAGACAGACAGACAGATAGACACACACAGAAACACTGATAGACACACACACACAGAAACATAGACAGACACACGCAGAAACACATACACACACAGAAACACAGACACACACACACAGATACACACACAGAAGCACAGACACACACACACACAGAAACACAGACAGACTCACACACACATGAACACAGACAGACAAACAGAAACACACACAGACACACACACAGAAACACAGACACATACTCACACAGAAACACAGACAGACACAGACACACACACAAACACAGACAGATACATGCACACAGAAACACAGACACACACACACAGAAACACAGACACTCAAACACTGAAAAACTGACACACAAACACAGAAACACAGACAGACAGACACACACAGAAACACAGACTAACACAGCACAAACACACGCACACAGACACACACACACAGAAACACAGACACACACACACAGAAACACAGACACTAAAAAACAGACACACACACACAGAAACACAGACAGACACACACACACACAGAAACACAGACAAACACAGCACAAACACATGCACACAGACACACACACACACAGAAACACAGACAGACACACACACAGAAACACAGACACACACACACAGACACACACACACAGACACACACACAGAAGCACAGACACACACACACAGAAACACAGACAGACTCACACAAATGAACACAGACAGACAATCAGAAGCACAGACACACACACACAGAAACACACACACACAGAAACACAGACAGACTCACACACATGAACACAGACAGACAAACAGAAGCACAGACACACACACACAGAAACACACACACACAGAAACACAGACAGGCACACACACACACACACACACAGAAATACAGACTGATCCACACACACACACACAGAAACACAGAGAGACAGTCTCACATACACACAGAGAAACACAGACAGACACACACACACACACAGAAACACAGACAGGCAGACACACACACAGAAACACAGACAGACACACACACACACACACATGGACATAGCACAAACACAGACTGACACTCACACACACAGAGAAACACAGACAGACACACACACACACATACAGAAACACAGACAGACACACACACACATACTCATGGACACAGCACAAACACACACACTCATAGAAACACAGACAGACACATACATGCACACACACAGAAACACAGACAGACACACACACAGAGAAACACAGATACACACACACACAGAAACACAGACAGACACACACCCTCACACAGAAACATAGACAGACACACACGCAGAAACACAGACAGACACACATACACACACAGAAACACGGGCCGACATGCACACACACACACATGGACATAACACAAACACACACACACACAGAAACACAGACAGACAGACACAGATACACACACACGAACACAGCACAAACACACACACAGAAATACAGACAGACACACACACACAGACACACATGGACACAGACAGACACAGCACAAACACACCACACAGAAACACAAACAGACACACACACACAGAAACACAGACATACAGAAGCACAGACAGACACATACACATAGAAACACTGACACACACACACAGAAACACAGACAGACACACACATGGACACAGCACAAACACACACTCATACAGAAACACAGACAGACACACACACAGAAACACAGACAGACACACACACATGGACACAGCATAAACACAGACACACACACACACACACAGAAATACAGACACACACACAGAAACACAGACAGGCACACACACACAGACGCACAGAAATACGGACAGACAAATACACATACACAGAAACAGTGACAGACAGACAGCACGCACACACACACACATGGACACGGCACAAACACACACACTCACAGAAACACAGACAGACACATACACATGGACACAGCACAAACACAGACACACACACACAGAAACACCGACAGACACACACACACACACACACACACGGACACAGACAGACACAGCACAAACACACCACACAGAAACACAGACAGACACACACACACAGAAACACAGACACACAGAAACACAGACAGACACATAACAACAGAAACACAGACACACACACACAGAAACACAGACATACACATACACACAGAAACACAGACACACACACACAGAAACACAGACAGACAGACACACGCGCAGAAACACAGACACATGCACAGAAACACAGCCAGACACACACACAGAAACACAGACACACAAACACACATACAGAAACACAGACAGACAGACACACAGAAACACAGACAGACACACAAACACACACACAAATACAGACACAAACACACACACCAATACAGACACAAACACACACACAGAAACACAGACAGACACACACAAGAGAAACACAGACACACACTAAAATACAGGCAGACACACACACACACAGAAACACAGACAGACACACAATCACAGAAACATTGACAGACACACCACAAACACACACACAGAAACACAGATACACACACATACAGAAAAACAGACAGACACACAAGCACACACACACACACAGAAACACAGACACACACACAGAAATACAGACAGACACACACACAGAAACACAGAAAGACACAGACAGACACACACACACTCACAGAAAACACAGACACACACACACAGAAACACAGACAGACACACACATGGACACAGCACAAACACACTCACACAGAAACGCAGACAGACACACTCACATACACAGAAACACAGACAGACACACACACAGAAACACAGACAGACACACACACATGGACACAGCATAAACACAGACACACACACACACACACAGAAATACAGACACGCACACAGAAACACAGACAGGCACACACACACAGACACACAGAAACACGGACAGACAAATACACATACACAGAAACAGTGACAGACAGACAGCACGCACACACACACACACACACACATGGACACGGCACAAATACACACACTCACAGAAACACAGACAGACACATACACACGGACACAGCACAAACACAGACACACACACACAGAAACACCGACAGACACACACACACATGGACACAGCACAAACTCACACACACACAGAAACACCGACAGTCATACACACACACACATGGACGCAGCACAAACTCACACACTCACAGAAACACCGACAGTCATACACACACACACATGGACACAGCACAAACACACACACACTCACAGAAACACACACAGAAACACAGACAGACACACACACATGCACAGAAACACAGACAGACACACACACAGAAACACAGACAGACACACACACATGGACACAGCATAAACACAGAAAGACACACACACACACAGAAATACAGACACACACACAGAAACACAGACAGGCACACACACACAGACACACAGAAACATGGACAGACAAATACACATACACAGAAACAGTGACAGACAGACAGCACGCACACACACACACACATGGACACGGCACAAACACACACACTCACAGAAACACAGACAGACACATACACATGGACACAGCACAAACACAGACACACACACACAGAAACACCGACAGACACACACACACATGGACACAGCACAAACACACACACACTCACAGAAACACACACAGAAACACAGACAGATACACACACATACACAGCAACACAGACACACACACACACAGAAACGCAGACAGACAAACACACACAAAAAGAGACATACACAGCACAAACACAGACACAGAAACACAGACAGACAGACACACACACGCATAGAAATACAGACAGACACACAGAAACACAGACACACACAGAGAAACACAGACACACACAGACACACAGAGAAGCACAGGCACACACACACAGAAATACAGACAGTCAGACACACACACACAGAAACACCGTCAGACACACACACACAGAAACACAGACACACACGCACACACAGAAACACAGACAGACACAGCGCAAACGCACACACACACAGAAACACAGACAGACAGACACACACACAGACAAACACACACACACAGAAACACAGACAGACACAGCGCAAACGCACACACACACAGAAACACAGACAGACAGACAGACACACAGACAAACACACACACACAGAAACACAGGCAGGCACACGCACACACACCCAGAAACACAGACAGTCAGACACACACACACAGAAACACAGACACAAACACACACACAGAAACACAGACAGACACACACACAGAAACACAGACACACACGCACACACAGAAACAAAGACAGACACAGTGAAAACACACACACACAGTAACACAGACAGACACACACAGACACAGAAACACAGACAAACACGCACACACAGAAACACAGACAGGCACTCGCACACACACACACAGAAACACAGAAAGACACAGACAGACACACACAGAAACAAAGACACACACACACAGAAACACAGGCACACACACACAGAAACACAGAAACACGGGCAGTCACACACACACGCGCACACACACAGAAACACAAATATACACACACACACACAGAAACACAGACAGACACACACACACATGGACACAGCACAAACTCACACACACACAGAAACACCGACAGTCATACACACACACACATGGACGCAGCACAAACTCACACACTCACAGAAACACAGACAGTCATACACACACACACATGGACACAGCACAAACACACACACACTCACAGAAACACACACAGAAACACAGACAGACACACACACATACACAGAAGCACAGACAGACACACACACAGAAACACAGACAGACACACACACATGGACACAGCATAAACACAGAAAGACACACACACACACAGAAATACAGACACACTCACAGAAACACAGACAGGCACACACACACAGACACACAGAAACATGGACAGACAAATACACATACACAGAAACAGTGACAGACAGACAGCACGCACGCACACACACATGGACACGGCACAAACACACACACTCACAGAAACACAGACAGACACATACACATGGACACAGCACAAACACAGACACACACACACAGAAACACCGACAGACACACACACACACACACACACATGGACACAGCACAAACTCACACACACACCGAAACACCGACAGTCATACACACACACACATGGACACAGCACATACACACACACACACACAGAAACACAGACAGACACACACACACAGAAACACAGACACACACACACAGAAACACAGACACACACACACAGAAACACAAACAGACAGACACACGCACAGAAACACAGACACACGCACCGAAACACAGCCAGACACACACACACAGAAACATAGACACACACATATAAACACAGACAGACACACGCACACACAGAAACACAGACACATACACACACACACAGAAACACGGGCAGACACACACTCACCGAAACACAGACAGACAGACAGATAGACACACACAGAAACACTGATAGACACACACACACAGAAACATAGACAGACACACACAGAAACACATACACACACAGAAACACAGACACACACACACAGATACACACACAGAAGCACAGACACACACACACACAGAAACACAGACAGACTCACACACACATGAACACAGACAGACAAACAGAAACACACACAGACACACACACAGAAACACAGACACATACTCACACAGAAACTCAGACAGACACAGACACACACACAAACACAGACAGATACATGCACACAGAAACACAGACACACACACACAGAAACACAGACACTCAAACACTGAAAAACTGACACACACACACAGAAACACAGACAGACAGACACACACAGAAACACAGACTAACACAGCACAAACACACGCACACAGACACACACACACAGAAACACAGACACACACACACAGAAACACAGACACTAAAAAACAGACACACACATACAGAAACACAGACAGACACACACACACAGAAACACAGACAAACACAGCACAAACACATGCACACAGACACACACACACACAGAAACACAGACAGACACACACACAGAAACACAGACACACACACACAGACACACACACCGAAGCACAGACACACACACACAGAAACACAGACAGACTCACACAAATGAACACAGACAGACAATCAGAAGCACAGACACACACACACAGAAACACACACACACAGAAACACAGACAGACTCACACACATGAACACAGACAGACAAACAGAAGCACAGACACACACACACAGAAACACACACACACAGAAACACAGACAGGCACACACACACACACACACAGAAATACAGACTGATCCACACACACACACACACACACACACACACAGAAACACAGAGAGACAGTCTCACATACACACAGAGAAACACAGACAGACAGACAGACACACACACACACACACACAGAAACACAGACAGACACACACACACACACACACATGGACATAGCACAAACACAGACTGACACTCACACACACAGAGAAACACAGACAGACACACACACACACATACAGAAACACAGACAGACACACACACACATACTCATGGACACAGCACAAACACACACACTCATAGAAACACAGACAGACACATACATGCACACACACAGAAACACAGACAGACACACACACAGAGAAACACAGACAGACACACACCCTCACACAGAAACATAGACAGACACACACGCAGAAACACAGACAGACACACATACACACACAGAAACACGGGCCGACATGCACACACACACACATGGACATAGCACAAACACACACACACACAGAAACACAGACAGACAGACACAGATACACACACACGGACACAGCACAAACACACACACAGAAATACAGACAGACACACACACACAGACACACATATACACACACACACACTCACAGAAACACACTCAGACACACACACATACACGCGCACACACACAGACACAGCACAAACACACACATACACTAAGAAACACAGACAGACACACACACAGAAACACAGACAGACACACACACAAGGACACAGCACAAACACAGACAGTTGCACACACACAGAAACACAGACAGACACATGCACACACACACTCACAGAAACACGGACAGGCATACACGCACAGACACACAGAAACACGGACAGACACATACACAGACACACACACACACATGGACACAGCACAATCACACAAACACTCACAGAAACGTAGGCACACACACACATATACACGGACACAGCACAAACACAGACACACACACACAGAAACACAGACAGACATACACACATGCTCATGGACACAGCACAAACACACACACACACACACACAGAAACACAGACAGACACACACATACACACACACACACACACACAGACACACTCTCTCTCTCTTCTGGCAAACCTTGTGAAATGCCATCTTGCATGCTTTTAAGGAGTGTCAGTTAGAAGTGTACAACGTTACAGCATTAATCAGTGTGTAATGCTGCTTTGATACCAATACTGATATTTTAAAGTTCAATATTTCAGCTGTAGAGTCTTCTCTTAAACACTCAAAACTGAACCTGTATCCAGCAATAGAAAGGTTTCCCTTCACTAATGAAAGGATTGTCAAGTACCTTTAGATAGATCCTGAATTACTTCTGCTCTCATTGCATTTGAAGAAGTGTTTGGTAGCTTGCAGAGTTGTTTAAATATTGCTGAACTATATTGCATATGTGTATGCTGTATATTCAATAGATACAACATGAAAATCATAAAGTTGTTTGTCCAGGTTTGCTCCGGCATCAAGGATCCCATGCAAACCCACATGGATGTGGAAGTATGTTCTCACATTTCTGACAGCATTGGAAAGGGAATGAGAAAGGGCTGTTTGGATGGAAATGCAACACTGTGTTAGTGTATCATAGTCATAGAGTTTGACATACGGAAAGGGGCCCTTTGGCCTATTGCGTTCATGATGATCATTAAGCACTTATCTACTCTGATCCCAGTTTCCAGCATTAATCCCATAGACCTGTATGCTATGGCAAATCAAGTGTTCATCCAAATACTTCTTCAATGTTGTGAGGGCTCCTTTCTCTTTTTCAGGCCACGGGTTCCAGATATGCCCCACCCTTTGGGTGAATTTGTTTTTCCACAAATCTTCTCTATATCTTCTGTTCCTTACCCCGAATCTATGATCCTTGGTTATTGACTGTCTACAAAGGTCTATCCTATCTATTTCACTCATAATTGTTTACACCACAATCTGGTCCCCACTCTATCCTCTCAGCTCTAAGAAAAATAGCCTTAGCATGTGGAATCTTTCTTCATAGCTGAAACATCCCAGCCAAAGCAACAACCTAGTGAATCACCTCTGTTTCCTCACGAGTGCAATGATGTTGTTTCCTATAGTCTGGTGACTGGAACTGCACACAGTGGTCAACTCCAGACATGGTCAAGCTAACATTTTATACAGTGCCATCATGACCTTCCTGCTCATGTGTTCAATTCCTCAACCCATATTTGGAAATTTATTCAGAAAGCATAGGGCTTTTAAAGATAATCGATCCCTGGGGATCAATTATATATCTCCTCCATAGTCTGATATGAGCTTTCAACAGATATAGATGGTGATCTGGGCAGAATTCCAAGGATAAACTGGAAATTGTCCAAAGCAAAGCCATCAGAGTTTTCATCTTGTAACGAAGAGGAGTGGAGACCTGAGAAAACCCATCCTTTTTAGGCAATGTATAGAGGTTGCAGAATGAGGAAATCTCACAGACCTAGATACTATCCCAATTTAGAGACCCCACTGTTTCCCATGGGATCAATATCTACATCTCTAGTTCCATGTGCCACCTCAACTTGGGAACCTGAAAGTTCCTTCTCAAAACTCTAAGTATATTTTCTAAGCTTTCAGATGTGACTGGAAATACATCTGAAAAAAGCCAAGCAATGTTGTTAAAGCACTCATCGTACACAACAATGTAGTATTTTTCATTAATCGATAAAGAATATATTTCTGATTTCTATAAAATGAATGAACAATGAAAAGCATCACAGAAGTGCTGGCAATATCAGAACGGAAGTCTATTCTGAAGGTTTTCATTTTTAAGGAACAGCATGAGATTGCATTTTATTTGGGGGTTAGTTCACTGTAGCTGGTGTAACTGTGCAGAAGGGTGATATCCATTATTTCATCTTTTACGGACAATTTTTGATGAAATTGAGATAAATTGATTTGCATCACCATGTGACCTATGACAGGACCCTCTCCACCAGAACATGGTCTTCAGACCATGAATATTTCAATTTTTTATTTCAAGCATGCTACCAAAAGATGGTACAATATCAGTCACCCTGCCCACATTCAGGGATCCCATTCTGGGCACTAGCATTTGTTATTTTCAGTCTGGTCAGGGGTGGTACTGTTTTCCAGGCTAATTGGAGTCAGTAGCTGCAGACAGCCTGTGATTACAAAAAGAAGCAGCCAAATCCCATGGACGTCCTAACGGAAAATCTGCCATCGGGCTCCAACACTGCGTTTAAAGTTAAAATTTAACACTGAAGCAGGAAATATCCTTTGTGCTCTCACCCTGTCTCTTCACTCACTCTTCATGCCTTGTCCCTGCCACCCTATTCCTCTCTACCCAATCCTATGGCCCCTCAAAGCTCTGTCTCTGTACCCATATCCCATGTACCCTCGAACATCCCAATAGCTCTTTAGAGCACCTATACCAAAAATGCCATATCATGCGCCCACCTTTGTCCTTTCTTTTCCATGCTAACCATCTTATTATAGAACATGGGCGTAACTCAGGATGTAGACTAATGGAAAATAATCTTACAAGTCTATTGATGGTGTCCTTATTGAGAAAGAATGAATTCTCATCAATACAAACCAAAATCAACTTGTAAAGTGAAAGTTGGGTAAACGTATCCTGACCAACGTTGACCAGTTTGCATAACGTTTTTGAACTTACACACATTATGCAGCGAGATAGACAAAGGAGACAAGTGTCAGGGGAAGGTCCAACACAACTTTATTGAACAGTTAATCAAGGAGAAACAATATTTACTACACTCTACCATTGTACTTTAATTAAACACTATTTAACTCTATCAATCTCTTCAGAGGGCAATCTCAAATCTCTAAATAAAGAGTTTCAAATCCATATTAATGATCTACTTCTAAAACACAATTCCAAGGATTTGCTACACCCTGTTTAAAGGTCTCTATTGCTGTATTTGAACTGTTTATCTGAAAGGACTGATAATACCCATTCAATAAGGCCGGCACAGACTGTTCCTTGGTGTTTGAGGATTGGCTGATGTGTCAGGATCTGCAGGTGTCGATCTGGGCTTCCCTTCTCGTCCAGGGCTGGCCTGGTCTTCAGGTGGCCTCGCTGAGGTGGTCTCTCTGGGTCTGGTCAGTCTGATGACCCTCACCACATGGTCCAAGTTGCTGGAGATATTGTGCAGCTCAGCTGCCAGTTGAGGGCACTCTCTGGATACGTTGTTGAAGAAGGTGCAAAGTGCAGAGAGAGCTGGGGCTCCAGGTTACCCCCTTTATCCTCCTCTTCATGCCCTTCTCAGAGATTCTGTGGCCCGTGTCCAATACTAGCATCAGGTGGGGACAGGAAGATCCAATCTATTTTCTATATTTGGGGTTTGGCTGAACATGGTTTTGAACCTTGAACTGTCAAGTGCTGTCCTTGTTACACTGAGCCTCGGGCCTCCTCCTGAGCTCGGTGCCACCAAGTCTGTGTAACATTCATCTAATAAAGCAGCTTCACTGGAGGTGGAAGCAATGGTTAATTCGAAACAATGTGGCTGTTAATCCCCCATCCAAGCTGTTCCAGGGCTGTCTGGTTTTGATGGGAAGTTGATTTTCCAAGGCCTGGCTGTATGAATACTGTCTGTTTCAGCTATGCAGTTTGCAGATTGCAGAATCTGGCTAGGTTAAACTTGGCCTCCGCATCTGAGTTTCTCTCTGTGCTTATGAGAAAATGGCAATATTTCTGTAATAATCCTGGAGGTCATGGGTCAATGGACCACATATTACATCAAAATTTCTTCAATTAATCCCTTATGGCAACAAATATTTCCATTCAATAAGTAGCAAACCATCGTGAACATCATAATTTGAGAAATTAGCCATGCATTACAAATGCTATAATAGTTTTAGATGAAAAGGCATAGCAATATTTTTTGAATGCTACATTTTATTTTTGGACAGTTTCCTCACAAAGTTACCAGTCTCAATGAGGTTATGTAGTTTTAATGCACAAGAAAGTCCATTCACCATTCAAAAATGAAGAAATATAAAATATTCCTCTTGCTCTCATGTCTCACTCTTCCTCATTCTCTGTGACTCATACACACTCCTCATGTTGCCAATGCGTGATAGCAATCCCCAATCCCACTCCCATGAAAATGCAAAATGCTGGGATCAGGTGCAGGGACTTGGCATTCCTGACTTCTTCCAGTATTTTCCCTGCAATGGAGATGCAGCGAGATCCATCAAAGTGCAAATCAAGACTATTGTCTTCAGTTCCCATAAGAAACTTGTTTCCCTAGCAACCAACTGCATCCTTTTCCTTGGTAACTGTCTGAGACTGAACTAGACTGGTTGCAATTTTGTTCTCACATTTGATCCCAACATGAGCTTCCAACTACATACCTACTGTAAGGTTGTTCAACTGAACCGGCCTTAGCTTCTCTAACTTCAAATAATGATCGTGTTAATGTTGATCTTGCTTCACGCAGTGCAGTAATAACCTATATGTCTCACTCTATCCAATCTCGCCATGATTTATATGTCCTTGCTTATTATGATCTGCCTGTAGTGCTCACAAACAAACCTTTTCACTGTGTTTAGGAACATGTGATAATGAATCAAATCAAATCAAATCATCCAGTACTGAAAACCAAATAATAGGAACATAGGAAATAGGTGCAGGAGTAAACCAATTGTCCTTCAAGGCTGCTCTGCTCTTCAATATGATCATGGCTGATCAAACAACTCAATACCCCATTCCTGTTTTCTCCCTATTACGTTTGATCCCTTTAGCCCTAATAACTACATGTAGCTCTGTCTTGAAAATATTCAATGTTTTGACCTCAACTGCTTTCTCTGGCAGGGAATTCCGGAGGCTCACCATTCTCTGTGTGAAGACATTTCTCCTCATCTCAGTCTTAAATGGCTTACCTTTTACCATTATTTAGTGACCCCTGGTTCTGGACTCCCCAGTCATCAGAACATCCTTCCCACATTAATCCTATCATTCGAATTTTACACATTTCTATGAGATGCCCCCTTATTCGCTAAACTCCAGTGAATATAGTCCTTACTAATCTTTTCCCTCTTCAAACGTCAGTCCTACCATCCAGGAATCAGTCTGGTAAATCTTTGCTGCACTCCCTCCATGATAAGAGAACATCTTTCCTCAGATAAGGAGACCAAAACTGTACACAGTACTGTAGATATGGTCTCACCAAGGCCTTGTACAATTATAGCGAGATATCCCTGCTCTTGTAATCAAATCCTTTTGCTTTTGAAGACCAACATGCCATTTGCTGTCTTCACTGCCTATTGCATCTCTGTATCGATTCACCTTTATGACTTCGAGGCATGTATGTTTTTGCTCATTCATGGGATATAGGCATCATTGTCAATGTCTAATTACCCTGAAGACCATATGCTTCAAAAACATTTCTGCCATGCATCCCATATTTCAACCTCTATAAACCGAAATTTGTCTAAATTTCTGCCTCACATGAACAAACTAGCACCAAATTCTCTCCAAACCTCTGCCTTTATCATTGACCTCCATTGATGCCCAGTTAAGTAACATCTCAATTTTAACATTTTCCTCCTTCAACATGGCCTCACTTTTTGTTACCTATTCCCTGCTGCGTTGTGACCCACTGAATTCCTCTGATTCTGATCACTTGCACACCACCAATTTTAATTGCACCAAGTAGCTTAATTTTCCAGAAGAAAGCGAGGATATGTGTTCGAATTAGAACATGCAAGGTTTCAAAAGCCAATTTTGGTGCTCACTCAGAGATGCCTTAAAAAAATGGAAACATTCAATTAAAAGCATACAATGCTGGAAATACTGAGCATGTCTCTCTAGAAGATCTCTGGAAAGAGAAACAGGTTTAAAATTTCTTCAAATATTAATGTTGAAGAGTAATTTCTGACAACTTTAATCAAATTCCATCAATTGATCAAGAATTTTCTTTCTCAGCATGATCAGGACTGAAATAATCAATTAATATCAAAATAAAAAGTGATTACAATTTATTATTATGACATTGATTTTGTCTGGTAATTTATTATTTCAACTTTTTTTTCTCATTGTTTGACAAGGTAAAATACATTCGGAACTAATATATAGACTAGTGAGTCTGACGGTAATTTATTTCCAGTTGATGAGAACATTCCTCTCAAGTTGGTGTAAAAGCTGACTTGCAGAACTAAAATGGAGAATAAAGGGCCCTACAGACCTACAGACTCATAATTGCAAAATAAAAATTCAATGTATTTTATAAATTGGTAATTGTTTTCTTTCTTAGTGTAGTCTTGAAATAGAATACTGTGCTTGTTTGTTACATGTTGAGTATTTTCTCTGGATACTCACCACAACCTTCTCAAGGACAAATAGGAATGGGTAATAAATGCTGGCTTAGCCATCAATGCCCATATTCTGTGAACAAATTAAAAAAGATTAGGTTGCTTATTTTTAGCATTACTGAATTGTTGACAACAACGAATTTTCTGACCAGCTCAGACACCTAACTGAATGAAACACTTTCAATGTAACCATTTCAAACCACACCAATGGTGATACTTCTGTTTCCCAATGGAAATAATATTTGTGTATCTGATAATTAATAGAGTCCCTTGAAAGGAGCTGCAAAAAGAATACAGCTTCAGGGATTCTGCTCAAACGTTTTTTCCAGCATTTCTGGTCCAGTGGGAAAGTGAGTAAATTTGACAGTTCATTCTAAATTTTCCTGAAGTCTTTTCCTCAACATCTTGCAATTCACTTGACCTCCCTTGTTACTAATTATTTTTCCACCTGAGTGTCAGTTATTTGGCTTTAGGCGAATGAGACAATGAAATTCAGATCAGAAGTCAAAACAGTTCTTTGTTCTTTCCTTGTTGCTTTTCAAATATTACACTTGCATATTAGCCATTAATATTTCAACGCTTTTAAAAATATTTTCACAGAAATTACTGTACCATTACAATTGCTCAATATAATTCCCAATTGTATTCCTTGTTTTATATATTGTAAATCAATACTCCAGTCTGTATTCCATTCTTCTATTAATATTTATTTATCATTGCATTCATCTGTGCCTTAAGCAAGGTTAAATGTTTTGCTCTTGCATATGAACTAGATTTAATTTATTTCCTAATATATGCATTTGTGCTGTGCTGTTTAAAATATGAAAGATCAAATAGATAAAAGATATAATTTAGTACTCAAAATATCACTATGGATCCTATTAACAAAGCTTAGTAAAACACTATAGGTAAAAATAAACCACCCTGCAAAGAGAATAAGTTTTTAAATGCTGATTAGTATTATATAGGTCAAACAATCAAATATGGTTTGTAGATCGATATTGATGGTTTATCAAGCTAAAACCAATAGATTGAAGTTGATTGTATTTACAGCATTTATTTATGAAAGATCTCCGAAAGTTAGATATTAAGTAGGCATTTCCAACTGGACATCAGAATTGAGACATAAAGCTCATTCATGCAAGTGCTGTGGTTTTCTTTTCATCTAGCTCTAGTTTTGCAAGATTGCCACGTTTCACTGACCTTTGTATTTTCAGCTGAACATTTTCCACAGCTTTAATCCAAACTGACTGATGAAGATAATACAAAGGTCAATGTACAAATTCCGTTTCAACAAATTGTCATGGAATCATAGATGTAGGAAGTTGATGCTGTTGCTCCTGTTTTAGCAAACATGAAAGGATGCTCAAGTGTTCAATATGATGGTGCGCACAAGCTCTCCACCCCAAGAATGAACTTCAGCTCAGCCAAGGGCTTCCAGCTATATATTTAAATGGGACTCTTAACTTTGCAAAATTAAATTGCTGCAATGCATGACTCATCACATGATAAACCTGCTTGATAGGTAGCCCATATCACTAACAGGCAGAAGGACACTTTCAGGTTAATTGTTGTTTCACCCCTGGCAGCTTGTAAACATCTGTTTCATAATTTCAGAACTGAGTTTTTACTCCTAACAATGATTTTCTGGCATTTGCCTTCTTCAAAACTGACTTTTTCTTGGAAGAGGAAAAACAAAGATTAGATTACTTACAGTGTGGAAACAGGCCCTTCGGCCCAACAAGTCCACACCACCCCGCCGAAGCGTAACCCACCCATACCCCTACATCTACATCTACATCTACCCCTTACCTAACACTACGGGCAATTTAGCATGGCCAATTCACCTGACCTGCACATCTTTGGACTGTGGGAGGAAACCGGAGCACCCGGAGGAAACCCACGCAGACACGGGGAGAATGTGCAAACTCCACACAGTCAGTCGCCTGAGGCGGGAATTGAACCCGGATCTCCGGCGCTGCGAGGCAGCAGTGCTAACCACTGTGCCACCGTGCCCAAAGAGAGGAGTTAACAATGAGAAGTTTGGGGCAACGGGCTCTGCTATGTCTTACCGCTTCTCATGCCTCAATGTCAATCAGAACCAGCACGTTTTACCAAGCAAGATATCATCAAGTGAGCAATAACTAGAACCACAAGCCAAGGCACCTCTTAAGGTTATTTTCGTCCTTATCATTCCTGCAGGAGTATCATTCCTATAGATAGAGACCGTGACTCTGATCAGGAATTCAGATGTAAACACAGAGAGCTAGCCTACAATGATGGCCAATAAGCCAAAATTCATTTAATTGACCAGATAATTGGTATGGGACATGCAGTTTCTCTGTTGCCAGTATCATTTCGGAGGAGTTATGCATTATAGCCTTGAAGATGATGTGACTTGAGTACAGTATTCTGAGTGGAATCACAAGAATGGAGGACTAGCCCCAACTATCCTGTGAGCTACGGGAATTGAGATTAGATTAGATTATTTACAGTGTGGAAACAGGTCCTTCAGCCCAACAAGTCCACACCGACCCTTTGAAGAGCAACCCACCCAGACCCATTCCCCTACATTTACCCCTTCACCTAACACTACGGGCAATTTAGCATAATCAATTCACCTAACCTGCACATCTTTGGACTGTGGGAGAAAACCGGAGCACCCGGAGGAAACCCACGTAGACATGGGGAGAATGTGCGAACAATGGTGGAGGAGAAGCAGTACAATTAACATGAATAGCATTGAAAATTCATGCCCGTGATTTGCCGCACCTCTTGGGGAGCAGCTTTATACAAATGATTGCTTCACCTTTCTTTAGCAATTTCTGATCTTGTCAGTTTCAGATCTCTAGCATCTGCTGTTCTTTGTTTTATTTTATTGCCCGCCCCTATTTGCTCTTGTGAAAATAATGGTAATACAATTGAATGTTCATGGTTAAATTGTCTCTTATTGGATGGAGATGGTCATTGCCTGGCATTTGTGTAGCGTGAATGTTATTTACTATTTTCAACTCAAACCTGGATATTGTTCTGATCTTGCTGCATTTGGACATGAACTGGTTCATTATCTGGGGAGTTGTGAATGATGCTGAAAACTTGTTTATCTGTAGGTAGAATCTATTCATTTTGTAATAAAAAGCAATTCCATTTAACTACTGACACCTGGTTTGTGCTTTCAGTTTGCCTGGGTCTAAATATTTGAGTATTTTGATAAAATCTTTAATTTTTGTGACAACTCAAGGAATAATGGGGCTTGATTTCCAGCATGCTATATCAGTGAGCTGTAACAGACCATCTTGTTCAGATACTGGGCAAATTCCACTCATGGACATTTTTCCGTGTTAAATGCAATATTGATCAAAGGGGTAGGTAGTTTTGAATGGGGATCTTAAGTGAGTGGGAAGATATTTGGGGAGGGAATTCCAGAGGTTTGAGCTCAGACGGCTGAAGTCATAGCTGCTTCTGTGCAAGGTCAGTGCAACAGATCATTAACTATTTGAATGTCGTCAATACAGTTGAGCAAATCTGTCATGTTGCAGCTTACAGTGTTGAATGATATGAAATTTTATGGCAACAAGCACATTACACCAATCACAAGAAGGGCACACATTTTCTCAGAGCTGCTTTTATTGAAATATTGCTGGAACATTAGTTCTGTTTCTGCTGCAATCCCAACAAGGCATTGACAATAGATTGAAAACAGATCTGAAGCAGTTCATTTGGATAAAAGTTCATTTTGGGCAGAATTGTAAAATGGACTGTATTGCGTAAACTTCCTGTTATGAGCTATTCCCTTCCACTTACTGCTTTCAAATTGTTATCCCGCGTGTTTCATTTTGCTATTAAAATTTATACATTTAGGCAATTAAGTGGCCAGACTCTTAAAGATCACAATAAGAATATCCTGTAGTTTACTGATGGTGAAAAAGCTGACAAACTTTTGTGCCCCTAAGGTACTCCTAGGTATTTCACAGAAGAGAATAAAAACCTAATATATCAAACGTTCACATTATGTTTCCTCCAAGTTTTATATTCTCACCAGTTGAATGATGATCTGATGAAGGATTGCCTGTCCAATTTTAACTCTGTTCGATTTTGGGTGGGTTTATAATGGATGGACAATCAAATTCCAGCCGGGGAATAAAAAGACAAAATCTACAGCCTGGTGTCTGAAAAAGATGTGTTATGTACCTTCATGTTTTAATGCTTCAATGCTTTTTTTTTGTTTCCTATTGGATTTGAAGCTTGCTTGTGTACTCTAAGCACTGGAAGCTTGTGATTTTGAAGTCCGTTCACACCAGCATGCCACTGCCACAATATCAGGAACAAAGATTATTTAGCTTTCTGTCACAAAAAGCTTATTTTACAAACAGGAACATTCATCATATGTTTTAGACATTAGCTCTATCTTGCATAATCAGATGTAGAAAAGAAGACCTTTCCTGGTTCTATAAATATTAGAACTGCAAAACACTTTCCCTTAACTGGGATAATTTTTCCACAAAAAAGCTATTTACTTTAATGGAAGCATTTGTTCCACTGACAGAAAGCAGTTAAAGAGAACTGGCTTGGCGTAAAGTATTTGTCAAGCTTTTGTTTTACTCTGAAAAGGAGAATCAAAAGAGCCAAGTCTGACGTCCATCATAAAGACAATTGCATGCAAGTGTCACAATGATGCGTCTGAGTCTCTTCACTCACGTGCTCAGGCATGATTTATAGCACTTTTCAACAAACAACAGGAACAAAATCCTTATTGATGATTTAACAAAAATGATATAACTCACATTTTAAAAACTGATTTGTATTACAAATTATAGGTTTTAGCTGTTTCAGTTTATTAAAAGTTTGGAAAATTTAGGACAGTTATATATAATTTTGAAAGAAAATTTACAAGATTAAAATTATATTGGCACCTCATTTTGCTTTCTCCCCAGTGATTTTATGTTCCTAATGAGTCTGATGGTAAGGCCTTTTTTACATCGATCAGTTAGATTATCAGCAATCTTTTCACCATCGAGACGGCAATTGCAATAAGGGCAGTTTTACTTTCGAAAACCAGTTAGCATTTACAACACTTTCTGGCATATTCCAGAAATGTTTCCAGACTTCACTGAGAAAGTTAAACTAGCTTCTCTGAGCTTTTTCATTTTTTATTTACCCGCAAGGTCTTTATTTGCAACACATAAGGCCTTTATTTCCTATCCCACAGGTATAATAACAACGTTTGGAGTTGATTAGTGGTGTGAGAATAATGGATGAACAGAAAGGCAGCTCACTGCAAAAAACAACTGTACATTTAATAACTAAATGTTTTATTGCAGAAAGAGAACAGACATTTCGAAAAGTATGTGTGATTCATGTCATTGCATCTACCATTTTGCTACTGTTTTGTAGCTCAAAAAGGCTGTCACATTTTTCTGATAGCACTCTGAGATCTGGAATAGACAACGGAAATTATGTGGCATGTTTACTTATATTTTGCACTGATACATGAACAAGTGGAAGTTCAATATAAAACTAAGGAATTGCTTGAAGGAGGAGAAAAAATGGGGACTGATTTGTGAGCAGGGCTCCAAATGAATGAAATGATTTGTGGCACAGTCCAGTTAATGACCTTAAGACCATAAGATGTAGGAGCAGACTCAGGCCATTTGGTCCATCGAGCCTGCTCAACCATTTTATCATGGCTGAAATATTTCTCAACCCTATTCGTTTGCCTTCTCCCCATAAACTTTGATCCCTTCACTCAACAAGAACCTTTCTATCTCTGTTTTAAAATCTACTCAATAACTTGGCCTCCACACCATTCTGCAGCAATGAGTTGCACTGATTAACCACCCTTTGGCTGGAGAAATTCCTCTTCATCTCAGTTCTAAAGGATTTCCCCTTCACTCTGAGGCTGTTCCCATGGGTCCTAGTCTCTGCTACTAGTGGAAACATCTTCTCATTGTCCACTCTATGCAAGCCACTCAGTATCCTATCAGTTTCAATTAGATCCTCTCTCATCCTTCTAAATTCCATCAAGTACAGCCCAGAGTCCTCAACTGCTCCACATATGACAAGCCCTTCACCCCTCAGATCATTGTTGTAAATCTCCTCTGGACCTCCTCCAATGTTCATGGACATCGGCCCAAAATCACTTAAAGTATTCCAAATGCAACCTGACAAAAGTCTTATATAGCCTCAGCAGTACATCTCCTGTCTTGTATTCAAGCCTTCTTGAAATGAATGTTAACATTGTATTTGCCTTTCTAACTGCCAAATAAACCTAGTTTTTACCTAGTTGATTTTAACCCTACTGCGAATCCTCTTGCAAGAATGCCTGCCTTGAAGAAGTTTTCCTCCTCTCTCTCCACCCTTCAGGCTCTCTGCCTTTATTCCTGATGAAGGGCTTTTGCCCGAAACGTCGATTTTGTTGCTCCTCAGATGCTGCCTGAACTGCTGTGCTCTTCCAGCGCCACTAATCCAAAATCTGGTTTCCAGCATCTGCAGTCATTGTCTTTACCTAAATAAACCTACATGTTAACCTTAAGGGAATCCTGAACTAGGATCCAAAATCCAATTTGTGTTTTAGGTTTCCAAAGCCTTTTCCTATTTAGGAAATAGTCTATGCCTGCATTCTTTCTACAAAAGTGCATAACTTTATACTTATCCACATTATATTCCATTTAACACTTCTTTGCCCACTGACCTAGCCTGTCCAAATCCAGCTGCAGCATTCCTACTTCCTCAACACTAACCGGTCCTGTACCCACCTTTGTGTCAACTATAAATTTAGCAACAATGCCTTCAGTTCCTTCATCCAATTCATTAATATACAACATGAGTAGTTGTGGTCCTAACACTGACCCCTGTGGAACTCAACTGGTCACTGGCTGCCACCTTGAATAAGACCCCTCACTCCCTGCCTTCTGCCAGTCAGCTGATCTTCTATAAATGCCAATGCCTTGCCCCTAACAGCATGGAATCTTATCTTCTTTATCAGCCTCCTGTGCAGCACCATGTCACAAGCATTCTGGAAATCCAAATAGACCAAGTCCAATGGCTCTTCTTTTTCCAACTCAGCAGCACAGTTTTATCTAACTGAGGATAAGAGACTGTATCTAGAGGATGGAGGATGCCCTCCAACCATGACAGTTCAATTGGTACTTCCTTCATCTGATGCTGAGCTGCACATGCAGTAAGAAAGGGAGAGAGCACCTCATGATGGTTATACCTTCTGAAGAGAAGGGAAAGACTTTTCAAATCGAAAAGACCACAGTTGCCACGTCTTCATCATGAAAAGGCAACCTCTCCAATGGATGGTTAGCAGCAACAGTTGTGGACCCTTGGCTAAGGCAAGTGTGAGAAGGTGGGCAGAACTGGAGGGAGCATGAAGCTCCCTTTTCTCCACCCACGATCTATCAGAGGGAGGCCACCTCCTTCATTTGGCCTTGTTCTGGCATCACTGGAAGGAACTGCAAGCTGACTATTCCAACTGATTTCTCCTGAGTGACCACAATAGGTCACCAAAATAAAAGACCATCTGCTACTACACCAACTACCACCCTGAAGTGGAAATGGTCCAGAGGCAGAAACATGCCAGAATCCCCACAACCCATTCTCAGATCACAATTTCTAGTTTTTCCCGCCTCTGATAGGAATTGAAAGATTTTCCCTGGATGTTAGATAGAGGAGTGATGACCTGCAGTTGGAGTGAAGTCTGAACATGGTGCCCCAGCATTCAGTGCTGCAGATGATTAAGGTTCCCAAGCAACTAACTGTTGTTGACCTAAACCCCACGCAAACTAATTAAGTTCATAAATTATATCAAGCGAGATGCTTTTGAAATTGACAACTTACTTAGGATCTAGATAGGAAGTGAGGAAATGTGTATAAATGCAATTGTAAGGTACAATATCTGCAATTACAATTGACTACAAAGCACTTAAATATGAAGGTTAAAGCAAGTAAGTAAAAGATACTGTTCATTGATGGGGAAAATGATTATTGTAGCTATTCTTTGAAAAGTGTAGAAATAGGGTACATAGGATAAAATATTCAGCATTGAAAACGTCAATTCACTGTTTGGAGACAATTAATAAACCAACTGCCTTTCTGAATTATATCAACCCATCAAATAAGTCTAAGTTTCAAATCATAATTTTGAAGTTGAAAGTCAGAATATTCTTCAGTATCCATAATTTTACGCATTAGGGTGAGTGGAACATGTCCATTTTGTGCAGAAATGCCACACTGGAGAAAGGTTAGAGAAAGGGGTGGCACGGTGGCTCAGTGGTTAGCACTGCTGCCTCACAGCACCAGGGACCCGGGTTTGATTCCAGCCTCGGGCCACTGTCTGTATGGAGTTTGCACATTCGCTCTGTGTCTGTGTGGGTTTCCTCCAGGTGTTCCGGTTTCCTCCCACTGTCCAAAGATGTGCAGATCAGGTGAATTGGCCAGGCTAAATTGTCTGAGTGTTAGGTGAATTAGTTAGAGGAAAATGGGTCTGGGTGGGTTACACTTTGGAGGGTTAGTGTGGACTAGTTGGGCCAAAGGGCCTGTTTCCAACTGTAGGGAATATAATAGAAAAAAATAGAACTGTGCTGAAGAGCTCCTTAACCGATTGATGTAATTGATAATCTTATCCCTTCAATAGACAGTCATCATTTAAGTAATTTCTTGTTTCCAATTTGGAAATTGTTTCCAAATCTGATCCCAAATTTTGTCCATTTCATGCCTGAAGTCACTTATTGTCACATGTACCAAAGTACAGTGAAAAGTTTTGTTTTGCGTGCAGTACAAGCCGATCATAGTGTACAGAGTAATTGAACAGAGCAAGGAATATAAAGTTATGGTCGCAGAGAAGCTGCACAAAAAGCAAGATCAACATTAGATTTGAAACTTGAAAGGTCCATTCAGAAGTCTAGTAATGGCAGGGATGAAGCTGTTCTTGAACCCTGTTAGAGTCACAGAGTCATACAGCATGGAAACAGACCCTTCGGTCCAACCAGTCCATGTTGACCTAAACCAGAACTAAACTAGCCCCACCTGCCCACACTTGGCCCTTATCCCTCCAAACATTTCTTATTAATATACTTATCCAAACATCTTTTAAATGTTGTAACTGTATCTGCATCTACCACTTCCTCTGGAAGTTCATTCCACACACGGAGCACTCTCTATGTAAAAACACAGCCCCACATGAATTGTTAAAACCATTCTCCTTTAAATATATGCCCCTTAGCAATGAAATCCCCAACCTTCGGGAAAAGACCTTTGCTAATCATCTTGTCTATATCCCCATGAGTTTATAAACCTCTACAACATCACCCCTCAACCTCCCACACTCCAGTGAAAGTAGTCCCAGTCTATCCAGCTTGGCCTTATAAGTCAAACCCTCCATATCTGGAAATGTCCTGGTAAAACTTTTCCGAACCCTCTATACTGTCTACTCTCAACTCTCTTTAGTGCTGTTGATTTAACAGACAAACCATGTGATGTATTGTTGGATGATTTCACACAAGTTCTTTGAGTCAGATGGGAGTGGTGCTGTGCATTTACAAGGTGGTGAGTCAATTTTGAAGATCTCTGAAAATTTAGTACTGTTGGTATGTATGTTTAAGCTTTTGTATCTTCAGTCTGATGGAAGAGGTTGGAAGAGGTTATAACCAAATTGGGAGGAGTCTTAGATGATGTTGGCTGCCTTTCCACAGCATTGAGAAATGCTGTCCACCATAGCAGAAATCTGGGTTTTCATTGTCTTTTGTTCTCATTAGACTGTAGACGGAATGTTCGGCTCATTAGGAAGAGTCATCTGACAGCCCTTTCCAAATCTTGGGAGGTCACATGACAAGCTCCTACTGAATCAAAGAATGCTCTCAAGCAATGAAGCAGGCAGCTTCTGCTGCTCTTCCCTCTGCCCATTAACCAACCCATTTGGGGCCCATTAGAGGCGGCACGGTGGCTCAGTGGTTAGCACTGCTGCCTCACAGCACCAGGGACCAGGGTTTGATTCCAGCCTCAGGTGACTCTCTGTGTAGAGTTTGCACATTCTCCCTGTGTCTGCATGGCTTTTCTCCAGGTCCTCCAGATTCCTCCCACAATCCAAATTTGAGTAGGTTAGGTGAATTGGCCATGCTAAATTGCCCATAGCATTCGAGGATATGTAGGTTAGGTAAAAGTAGAGTAATGGGGAATGGGTTTGGGTGGGAGACTCTTTGGGGTTAGGGAGGGGGTGGGGGAGGACTTGTTGGGCCAAAGGACCTGGTTCCACACTGTAGGGATTCTATGATTCAACCTGACTCTCCCCATCACTGGCCCTGAGCAATATCATCAGAATTGGGAATGGAAATGGCAAACTAGCATATCAGCTGCTAGTGCAGTTTTGTGTCATCCTACATTTTCTCTAAGTTTGAGAAGGAATAGCCCAGTCTGAAGATTTCACCAGTGTCATCCTTTTCATGTTTCATTACTGAACTGAAATCAGATTTGTGCAGGGCACATAAAGTGCCCTGTTACAATAACTTGAAAGTGCTGAAAAAAACAGGCATCAGAATCAGTTATCCAAGGGACATTATAATGGAAGATAGCGATTACAACTTCATGTGACACATTGTTTAAATTAAGGAGTGAAAACTGGAACCAGGGATATGCTACCTAAAAATGAAGGAATACACAATGTAAATTATGCAAGATATTTGTAGAACTAAAAGATTCAATGTTGGTAAACATTAACTTACAAAGACAGAATACAAACAAATTTATTCCTGCATTCTAAACATAAATATTTAACTATGAAGGAAAGATAACGTTCCTTCAGAACACTTCACAATATTAAATAACATTAGTCAAGCCTAAAAATCAATATTTATGATAATAAATATTTTGTCAATGAGTAACTACAAATCAGCAACTTATACTTCTGTTGTTGAACCATGGAGGAAAGTATGAAAATTAAATGGCATTTAAAAGTTCACAATCTCCATTGTTCCCATATGGCCCATAGCTATGAGTATAATATAAAAGTTGATTTGATACTGTGTTTAACAGACTGAGTAAAACTGTGACCTTTCTGAAGGGCTTGAAGTGGAGATTGAAGTCAGGATGTCTGATCACAAATATACAAATATGAGTTTCAGAGCTCATTGGTTGAACTTTATCCTTAAATGGCAATGATGCTAACCCTACATAAAACCAGGAATTGGTAATTGTACATTCACCCTTTGTTGGCCAAGTATCTCAAGCACAAATGGAATGAAACAGAGTTCATTGAATCACAGAATCATAGAAATATACAGCAAAGAAAGAGGCATTTTGACCTGTTGTTCAATGCCAGCTGTTTGAAAGAGAACTTGTGCTTTGTCTTACAGTCTAGCTTTTTGTCCATAACCCTCTCAAACACTCATCCTAATTCCTTTTGATATTATTTAGCATCCTTTCTTATTCCAGATCCCAGCAACTCTCTGATTAAAAATGTTTCACCTCATCTCCCTTCAGATATTCTCCCAATTATGTTAAAACTATAGTCACACACCAGACGGAATATTGCACCAACATTTGGCATTATCTTAAAAAACTTTGATTAACTCATGTCTTAATTTTCAATGTTCCAAGGAAAATAGTTCTAAACTTTTGCCTTCAGTTACTTTAGTGGCTGAAACCTTTATTTTTGGTGAAGTCCAAATTACAATAAGTTATTTGGGGGGGTTGTCACCTCAAGACCTATCATGTTCCAAACTGGTCTCATGAACTATCTACCCTACCCCTACAACATCTCTATGTCAGATTTCCAACTTATCTTACCAAGTGCTCTTCACACAACAACTCATCACTCAATGGATAGCTGCCAAAATATTGACATCACTTGGATCTACAAAGTGCTCAGACATGCATTGGTAATGCTAATCTTCCCTATTCATTGAGGAATGTTCCACAAGATGTTGGAGAAGGGGAAGATAGCATCATATTTCACCATTTCCCTGAAGGTGTTGATGGATGAGGTGGTGCAGAGGAGAGCCATCCTCTTCCTGAAGGAACACCAAAAAGAGGTCACCCTACTAGATCCTGCCAGCCTGGGTCAATGCTGTCTCCACATTGCTGCAAAAAACTCAAAAAAAAAAGCTCAATGGTCCTCCTCTGCTCTGTAAGGTAAATGCCATACTCTTCTCTCTCCCCCTCACACTCAGTCTATCTCTCCCAGCTGAGATGTTGACACTGCATACAGCAAGATGTGTGTCCCCTAGCTGCTGAGCAGCAAAACAAGTTTTGTAGACTGCGCTAACTACATGGCATGGCAAGATAAGGCAAGTAGAGATGCTGTGAACGGGCAGATAGGTGGTAAGTGAGTGAGGTCTAAGAGAGGGCATACATAAGTTGCAGTCTAGTCCAGTCAATGATCTATCCCTGTGCATTAAAGTGTCCCATCTGCAGCCTTTCTTTGCTAGTTGCTAGCGTACACTCTGCAATGTTTTCAGATCACATTGCCAGTGTTTAGTAGAAATGCCACGATGGCAGTGATGGCTAATAGATGTCAGAGGCCAATGTCCATGTAGGAGGACAGATGTTGGTGGTGCCACTGTACCTTGTCCTGAACTCCAGTTTGGTTGCCAGCAACATGGAGGTCATTTGGAGCACTCGATGAACTGAATCCTCCAGGGACATGCTTTGAGTTTCTGTCATGTTTCCCAATGTCAAGCTTGTTTAGTAAGTTTGTTAATGTGAGACTGTGAATATTAAAGAGGTGAGTTGTGGTATTAACAAGGCCTTTAACCAGCATTACTCTCTGTCAATTAGCATTTCGCTGCTGCTTAGTGAGAATCTCACCACTTGTGAAAAGCATAAATGGTGGAGCAAGGTGACCTTGACATCAAGATAGGCCTCACTCACCCTGTCATCGGACTCTGTTACACATCTCACCTTAGCTTATGTTGCTCAGACCCCTGTAAGGAGCCCTGTATTCTTCCTGTTGTCCATAATAATTCACAGCACTCCAGCTGAGATTTAACCAGTGATTTATAAAGTTCTAGAATGATCTTTGTGCTTTTAAATTCAATTCTTCTATTTATAAACCCAAGTAACCATATGCTGTATTAATCAATTTATCAACTCATCCTTTAAAGATTTATGTATAAAGACATCAAGGTCTGTCAGATTATGTACATTTTTCAAAATTGCGTCATTTATAGTATACTGTCTTTCCACATTTATCCTGGTAAAGTGCATTATTTCATATCTCTCTACAGTGAATTCCCCCTGTCCTGTCTCTGCCCATTTCACCATGCTATCTGGGTCATACCAAAACCTAAAAGAATTCTCAATACACTTTACCAATATATCTGAAATGATATCATTCAAAAATATTGAAAGTACTGAATCTCAGTTGCTTATAAAACTAAAATAGAAGGATGGACACAAAAATGATCTTTGAGCAGCACCACTCACTCCACAAACACCTCTCAGTCTGAAAGATATATGTCTTTACATTCTGTGATGAGGCCAGTCATCAAGGGGTAAGATAGTGGAGGTGTCACTCGACCAATAATCTGGGTAAAACAGACTCTCAGAACATAGGTTTAATTTCCACTACAGTAACAGGGGAATTTAAATTAAATTAATCTGAAATCTAAAGCTCATCTTAGTAATGGTGCCATGAAACATACAGTAAACGCCTATGTAATAACCTCCAGACCATTAGGGGAGGAATTTACCATCCTCACCCAATCCACTATCATGTAGTTTGCCTAAATTGCCCTCTGAAATAGCCCAGCAAGCCATTCATCTCCAGTTGGTTTAGGAATGGGCAGAAAATACTGATCTTACCCTCACGTATGAATTTCTCTGCAATTTTGGTTATACCATTGTAGTGAATATAGAAAATGTTTACTGTCATCAGAACTGTTTCACTTGTGAAGAATGTTCTGGAGTGTCAGTTCTTTGGTGCTTTGTATTATTAGCACTCTATCCTTCTGATAAATGTTTCCTGTCCTATTGCGTCCCATTCTATGGATATTGACCACAGTCTATTATCTATTCCTATGTCAATCCAATTCTAATATATATCTAAGCTATTCTTGCAATATTTAAAAGGCTCTGGGATAACATTACATTTCAGGTTGAGAACTGGACAAAATCAATGGATAGAAATATAATTGGGCACACACTCTTCATTTTCATGATAAGCTGCTCACTGCAAGGGAAACCCTATCTCTGGCATGAAGACTTGGGGAACTTTCACTATTGTAATGATCCCAGCTGATGGTACAACTGAGCAACTCAAATCCCAGAATAAAGCCTAACTTGATGGATCATATGTTTTTGACTGTTTAATAGTTAATATGGTTGTTCGTCACTGAAACATATCCATATGAGGCTGCAATTTTGTTTTTTGGAAAACAAAACATGAGCTCATCTACAAAGATGAAACAGTATCCAACTGCTGAAGACAGGATGATCTTAAAACACATGGAAAAACAAAGTTGCAACCTTTTTTCTGATGCTATCTGTTAAAGAATCTCAAATCCAGAGAAATTATCTCAACTCTTTAGTTTCTTCTAAACTGACTCGGTGCTGTTTATTTGCCGGGGTGGCATGGTGGCTCAGTGGTTGGCACTGTTGCCTCTCAGCGCCAGGGCCCAGGTTTGATTCCCACCTCGGGCAACTGTCTGTGTGGAGTTTAAACATTCTTCCCGTGCCTGCGTGGGTTTCCTCTGGGTGTCCCGGTTTCCTCCCACAATCCAAAGATACGCAGGTTAGGTGAATTGGCCATGCTAAGTTGTCCATCGTGTTAGGTGCAGTAGTCAGGGGTAAATGTAGAGGAATGGGTTTGGGTGGGTTACTCTTCAGAGGGTTGGTGTGGACTTGTTGGGCCAAATGGCCTGTTTTCACACTGTAGCTAATCGAATCTAAATACGAAGAAAATACACTGAGTCTGTTCCAAATGAGCTAACATGACTTTTCAATTTTAATAGACTGAAGATTTCTAACCAAACTTTGTTGGTTTGGAAGTTTCAATGCCTAAACCTTTCTCTTGAGGTGAATTGTTTCTGGAACACCTTTTAGGAGAAATTGTAAACTTGTTCTGCACCAAGCTCTCTTTTTTTGAGCAATATGTGAAAAATCTTGCTCCATCCGAGGTTCTTCTGAACTGAAAGCAAAGTTAATGACTTTAAATGTTTACCATACAAGTGTGAACCTAATAGTGTACACACTACCTTCCATTAACTCCGCAGGGGCCTATAATAATCTGCTTTATGGCAAATGTTGTATTTAGATCAATGTCCTAGAAGGATTCACTGACCTTGTTTCAATTTTAAAATAAAATCCTTCATGAAAGCAACTGACACCCTTTTGCTTCAAAAATTTGAAATCCAAATTTCAGAAATAACATAAATGATATATCATTCATCACCCCATTTGCCTAGATGTTTAGGAATTGGAGGGATTTATAATGAATGATCCTCAAGGTTAATATTTCCTGGCCGTTAAGCCAAATTTTGAGTGAACTTCATGGAAGTCATCTCACTTACAATCCCAGGAATTGATATTGTACATCTCAACCAGCTTTTTAAGACTGAATATTCTAAAATAGGACCCACTCAAGAGCATTTGCAATGAAGCACTTTTAGCTTTCTTTCCAAAGGAGGACAAGAAAACATTTAAATCCATAGAATCCCTACAGTGTGGAAAGAGGCCATTCAGTCCATCGAGTGCACACAGATCCTCTGAAGAGCAACCTGCCCAGACCCACCTCATCCCTGTATTTCCCATCACTAATCCATCTAACTTACACATCCCTGGACACAATGAGCAATTTTCCATTGTCAATCCACCTAACCTGTGAGAGAAACCCCATGCTGACATGGGGAGAATGTGCAAACTCCACACAGACAGTTGCCGAAGGGTGGAATTGAAGCCAGGTCCCTGGCACTGTGAGGCAGCCATGCTAACCATGAGCCACCGTGCATTGCTTACCACCAATAGAGCTCTGCTGACACCTTCCGTGAGACTTTGTAGGGATGTAGCAAGAAATCATCCAATTACTGGCTACTTGGTAAGTAATTTCAAGAGGTTTTTAAAGCAAATGAGCATTTAATATTCATGTCGTACATCTTTGCAGTTTATTTTTCTGTAATATTGAACAAAGTTGAGAAATCAATTGCCTCAATTTCAGAGTCATATGAACTCTATGTGAATAGAAGCAGATAATTCACTGTTAAGGGAGCAATTTGAAACAAAGGGTTTGCAAATATGAGAGTCGAAGGTTGGTGGAAATGTGGGTTATCAGTTGTATTGGTGGAAATTAAAAAATGAAACCATGTTGAAAATTTATCGAGGCCATTTTTAATCATCATTTAAAGCGAAGCTGCATTCTCATCCCCCATTACTCTTACTCATCATTTTAATGAGCCAGAAAAATATCAGATCATTTAGATATCACAAAAGTATATTTTGAATAAAAAACAGGATAATATTACTTGGTTTGGATAACCTGAAGCATGGGAAATTTAGAGAAATGTACTTTGGAACATTCTATTAGTATTCAGACATTTAAATACAAATGTGTTTTCATGCAAGACTATGCATGTTATCAGTTCCAGCAAATGTCATTAATCATAACTCATCTGCGGCTTCACATCTCAGATGCTCTCATTGGTAAATCCCTCAAGGTGAGCACTTCCCATTCATCACAGTTCGCATTTGCATGACAAAAGCTTTTGTCATGCCATATGATGATCGGCCTGGCTGAATAAGGCCACCTGGATCACTTAAACAGGCAATGTTATTTGGATAAAATGTCTTTCTGTCTCCAATGTCATGTTTGCTAACAACTGACCAGGCTAAAATTCCCTTGTCCAGCCAGAAATGCTATCAATTCCCAGGGTGAATGCTGTGATTCCAAGGATACCTGATGAATATTAGGTTATGTATCAGGCCAGTCAATTTTAAAGGGCACTGGTTAACACTTAAAGAAAGTGTTAAACCGTAAACATATATGTGAGGCATCCTCTGTAAGCCAGCACTGCAGCGGCCCTGGTTCTGCTTCTTTCAAGAATCTGCAGAAGCCTTTGGGTCAAGAAACAGACAGGAACAAAGAAACTGAGGAACTTTCTGGAAGTTTATTGGGGCTTTATTCTTCTGTAATATTGAACGAAGTTGAGTAATCAGTTGCCTCAATTTCAGAGTCACATGAACTCAATGTGAATGTGAGCAGACAATTCAAAGGAGCAACTTGAGACAAAGGATTTGCAAATATGAGAGTTGAAAGTTGGTGGAAATGTGGGTTATCAGTTGCATTGGTGGAAATTAAAAATAAAATGCTGGAGAACTCTTCCAAGCACTCACAAGGTTCTCGGCTGAATTACAAATGCCCCCCCCCCCACCCCACTTTCTTCCACCCTGAAGAGGCAAGCAGTTTAAAGCAATCTTCTTTGAAGTAGCAAGCTGTCTGGGACACACGCACAAGCAGCTTGCCGGCTTTATTGGAAAGAAGACCCACAACCCAGTTTTTGGGTGGGCCTCAGTTTTCACATTTGTGACCCGTATTGTCTGCATGCTGCTGGGTGTCTGGTTAAAGTGAAACATTCAAAAGTGTTGATTGGAAAGAATGCAGTCCACCACTCAAGGAATCTGCAGTGGTGTGAACACCAGCAATCATTGGGACAGCCCGAAATTAGATCCCTGATTTTAATATCACCTATGAGGATTCAGTACAATGCCCATTCTGAACTTGGCCCCAACAATCTTAGTTTATGGTGTTATTTATAAACTTCAATAATCCCAAACCCACCTTCACCATGATCAGCCCAATGGGAACATAGTTTTCTGCCCATGCCAATTTGATGCTGCACCACAGCCAATGAAGAGGGTGGGGTGTCAGACAGGCATCTTACTGAAAATGATGTTCCCATTGGGCTGGTCATGGTCAAGTTGGGTTTGGGATTTTTGAAGTTTATAAATAATATCATAAAATAAGACATAGCAGTAGAATTAGGCCATTTGGCCCATCCAGTTTGCTTCACCATTACATCATGGCTGATATGTTTCTCGACCTCATTCTCCTGCCTTTTCACTGTAAATCTTGATCACCTTACTAATCAAGAACCAACCTATCACTATCTTAAATAAATTGAATAACTAGGCCTCTGCAACAATGAGTTCCAAGGATTCACTGCTGTCCAGCTCCTCATCTGAGGCCGTGTCTCCTGTTCCTAGTCTCTCCTACTGATGCAAACATCTTCTCCACATCGACTCTATCCAGGCAGTAGTGTCTTGTATTTGCTGAAATGACTACCAGTCACCTAAAACACCAGCATTAATTTTAGTGCACCATTACTGAAACCAGAGATTATTATCACTTTTACATTGGTTGGAGCAGCACATGCACTGGAGGGATGCATCAGATGACAAGAATGTGTAACAATCTCCATAGGGACGGATAACTTTTCAAAAGGGATTTGAACTTCCTGTTAGTAGCTAAAAGAAGAACATGGAAGAAAGTTTTATTGTTACAGATATCTAAAAACAAACTTAACGAAACACTATTTCCTTCTTATAGACAACTGATATTTTAAAGTGCAGAACAGAACATTTCTCTTAATACTCATCATACATCACACTCTCTGTAGAATTACAGTCCTTTTAGCAAACTGTCCACAATTGTGGTCAGCTTCCAATGGGATCCTGTTTTGCAGCTTCACTGAGTAGTAATAGCAAGAGGCCATCTCCAGGAGTTGCCCCAATTTTAAGAAAGCTTCGTAAATTGACCGCCAATCACAAAGTCTGTTCCAATGAAACTTCTTTCCATGGACTACAGCAGAGCAAATCCAACAGAATTTGTGAAAGGCTGCAGGGCAAGTAATTCTAATTAGAGGCCCCGGCTTCATCTGGCTGTGGTTTCTCATAACGTAGTGCAGCCTTCTCTCTGATGACCATATGAAATCCCTGCTGGCTGCAACACTCATTCATTTCAAGGGAAGCATGAGCCTTATCTCCAAAAGGGTTTGTTCTGCCCTGTTCTCCATGGTAATGTGAAACACATTCATTGTACATTCAAGTATAAATGCTGACTACTGTAGGTTTTGATTCTCACATTCCCTGGGCTGTTGGGTTTACTCTGGATATTAATGACCCAAGGTAGTTCTACAACATAGGCAAAAGTGAGGACTGCAGATCCTGGAGTTTAGAGTCAAGAATGTGGTGCTGGAAAAGCACAGTAGGTTAGGCAGCATCTAAGAAGCAGGAGAATCAACGTTGTGGGCAAACGCCCTTCATCAGGAACCTGATAAAGGGCTTATGTCCAAAATGTCAGTTCTCCTGCTCCTCGGATGCTGCCTGAACCGCTGTGCTTTACCAGCCACACACTCTCGAGTTCTAGAACATAGAATATTACAGTGCAGTACAGGCCCTTCAGCCCTCGATATTGCGCCAACCTGTGAAACCATTCTGAAGCCTATCTCACCTACACTATTTCATTTTCATCCATGCGCCTATCCAATGACCATTTAAATGGCCGTAAAGTTGGCATGTGTACAACTGTTGCAGGCAGTGCGATCCACACTCCTACAACTCTCTGAGTAAAGAAACTACCTCTGACATCTGTCCTATATCTATCACCCCTCAATTTAAAGCTATGTCCTCTCATGCTAGCCATCACCATTTGAAGAAAAGGTTTTCACTGTCCACCCACTCTAAGCCTCTAATTATCTTATATGTCCCAATTAAGTCACCTCTCAACCACCTTCTCTCTAACAAAAACAAGTCCCTTACCCTTTCCTCCTAAGACCTTTCCTCCATACCAGGCAACATCCTAGTAAATCTCTTCTGAATCCTTTCCAAAGCTTCCACATCCTTCCTACAATGCAGTGACCAGAACTGCACGCAATATTCCAAGTGCGGCCACACCAGAGTTTTGTCCAGCTGCAGTATGATCTCATGGTTCTGAAATTCAATCCCTTTACCAATAAAAGCTAACACACCGAATGCCTTCTAAACAACCCTATCAACCTGGGTCGCAACTTTCAGGGATCTTTGTACATGGACACCAAGATCTCTCTGTTCATCTACACTACCAAGAATCTTACCATTAGCCCAGTTACTCCTTCCAAAGTGAATCACTTCACACTTCTCTGCATTAAACTCAATTTGCCACCTCGCAGCCCAACCTTGCAGCTTATCTATGTTCCTCTGTAACCTAGAATATCCTTCAACTCTATCACAATTGTACCAACCTTAGTGTCATCCACAAATTTCCTAACCATCGTTCTACGTCCTCATCCAGGTGTTTATAGAAATGACAAACAGATCCTTACGGTACACAACTAATAACTGAACTCCAGGATGAATATTTCCCATCAACCACTGACATCTGTCTTCTTTCAGCTAGCCAATTTCTGATCCAAACCACTTAGTCACCCTCAATTCCATGCCTCCATCTTTTCTGCAATAGCCTACCATGGGGAATCTTATCAAATGCTTTACTGTAATCCATATACACCACATCAACCACTTTACCCGCATCCACCTGTTTAGTCACCTTCTCAAACAACTCAATAAGGTTTGTGAGGCATGACCTACCCTTCACAAAACTGTGTCGACTATCCCTAATCAACTTATTCCTTCTTAGATAATTATAAATATTATCTCTTCTAACCTTTTCCAACATTTTACCCACAACCGAAGTAAGGCTCCCTGGTCTATAATTACCAAGGTTGTCTCTACTCCACTTCTTTAACAAGCAAACAACATTTGCTATCATCCAGCCTTCTGGTACTATTCCTGTAGACAATGATGACATAAAGATCAAAGCCAAAGGCTCAGCAATCTCCTCCCTGGCTTCCCAGAGAATCCTAGAATAAATCCCATCCAGCCCAAGGGATTTATCTATTTTCACAATTTCCAGAATTTCTAACATCTCCTCCATTTGAACCTCAATCCCATCCAGTTTCTCAGTATTCTCTTCAACAACATTGTCTTTTTCCAGTGTGAATACTGACAAAAAATATTCATTTAATGCTTCCCCTATCTCCTCTGACTCCATGCACAACTTTCCGCTACTGTCCTTGATTGCCCTAATCTTACTGTAGTCATTGCTTTGTCCCTTATGTACCTATAGAAAGCTTTAGGGTTTTCCCAATCCTATCCGCCAACAAATTCTCATGTCCCCTCCTCACTCATCTTAGCTCTCTGTTTAGGTCTTTCATGGCTACCTTGTAACACTCAATGGCCTTAATTGAGCCATCACATCTCACCTTAATGTAAGCCTTCTTCTTTCTCTTGACAAGAGATTCAATTTCCTTAGTAAACCACGGCTCCTGTGCTCAACAACTTGCTCCCTGTCTGATAGGTACATACTTACCAAGGACACACAGTAGCCATTCCATGAATAAGCTCAACATTTCTATTGTGTCCATCCCCTGCAGTTTCCTTCCCCATCCTATGCATCCAAAATCTTGTCTAATCACATCATGTTTCACTGTGAAAGTCAGTCTATCACTTTTGACAATACTTGACAGAAACACACACCTTCCTTCAGTTAAACACAGAAATGCATTAAAACCAGTGCCCTTTCTAATTATTTGATCAGGTAGCAGTCCATTTAACTTTATTTTGACTTGCCCAGTAAATTTTAGGTTAATATCTCCATTACCTATCTTTGATCCCAACTTCCTTTCATCTTAGAAGTAAATGGGATATTTTACAATACAATTGTTTATATCTCAATACCAATGACACTTTTCCTGGTACTTGACAAGACTCAGAGTGTATTCATGCTGAACTCAAAGACTACTGCTATTGTTTTCTTCTCAGTACAACAATCTACGCCCTTATCACATCTCTAACAATCAGAACATCTATGTTCACATTCAGGCAGACTGCAGGATAAGTCACATGACCCCCTTCATTTTCCCTAAATTTAAAGCTGCAGTCCTAAAATATAATAATCTTATTAACTTCGTAATTGTTAACAATTGGACAACAGGTTTTCTACCTCATTACTTTGTTTTCCTCTTGCTATGCTGCTACTGTTTCAGAGATAACATTTGAAAGATGCAGTGTTAATTCCTCTGAGGCCCAAGTCAGAAAGATCCTGACATACTTCCTGAACTTGTACTTAACTCAGTATCATTTCACCAGCAGCAGATGAAAGCAGTAACACACTCCCTGAAGTCCTTCCCCAGATGCTTGAGATATACACTGTGCTCAGTAATCGGTGGTAGCATGCACTTACAATAATCTCCAAGACATTGTTAGTAAGTCAAGAAACCCATCTAATAGGGAGCAGTGAGAGACATTGTACACTGAACAGCAATTCTGAAGGACCCACATCAAGGTGCTTCTGCTTAACTATTATTTCTTTTCAAGTTTTTATTAAATTATTCTTGTACTGGCAAAAGATTTGCTGAAATAGAATGTAAGAAGAAATGTATGTAAAATGAGTCCAGAAGGCAGTGCTAAAAATTGGGAGAGGTTGCTGACAAAAGCAGATGCAACAAGATACAAGAGAGGGAGGAATTTAGCAATCGGCTGTTCTGTCGGGGTGTGAGTGAACCTCTTATCTCTGCCCCCCTTTACATTCTATTTCCTTTCAAATGTTTCATCTTCAACAGTTAAATATTTGAAAAATTCTATCATTCTCAATACACTGTGCAGTCTCGCACCTCTGTGGACAAGTCAAGTAAGGATGACTTGACATGTTCAGAGTAATCTGTCCCAAAGCTCCACACCCCATCAGTAACATGTGGATTAAATACCAGTGATTAAAATGCTAGTCACGGCTACTATTTAGATCTGGTGGTGAGAGGTTGGGGATGATAAAATGTCTGGATCCACTCACTGGAGCCCAGTAACCTCATGACCTCACCTTGCAGGATGTTCCTTGCTCCCATCAGCACCACTTAGTTCTTGACCTCATTACAGACTTTGTACAAATATGAGCAGAAATTCTGGGATGAGATAAGGTTTACTACTCTTGACATCAAGTCTAAATTTATTTGAGTATGGTATCAAGGAGCTCATGCAAAACTGAAGTCAAGAGAATCGGGGAAAACTCTCCACTGATTACAGTCACAGGTAGCACAAAGGAAGATGATTGTGATTGTTGGAAGTTAATCATCTCAGTCTAAGGACATCACTACGAAAGCTCTTCTGGGTGGTGTTTCAATCGTAACCATTTTTTGCTGTTTCATCAATGACTTTCCCTCCATCATAAGGTCAGAAATGGAGATGTTTACTGAGGAGTGCATGGTATTCAGCACCATTCATAACTCCTGGCCATGCCCATTTACAACAAAATCTGGACAAAATCCAAGCTGGGGTTGTTAAGTGGTAAGTCACGCTTGTTCCAGACAAGTGTCAGGTAGTGGCCATTTCCAACAAGAGAGAATCCAATTATTACTGCCTGACATTCAATCATATTACTCTCACTGCTACAACCACAACCAACTAGAAGGACAAAGACAGCAGATACATGGGAACACCACCATGGTGGCGGCACGGTGGCACAGTGGTTAGCACTGCTGCCTCACAGTGCCAGAGACCTGGGTTCAATTCCCGCCTCAGGCGACTTTCTGTGTGGAGTTTGCACATTCTCCCCGTGTCTGCATGGGTTTCCTCCGGGTGCTCCGGTTTCCTCCCACAGTCCAAAGATGTGCAGGTCAGGTGAATTGGCCATGCTAAATTGCCCGTAGTGTTAGGTAAGGGGTAGATGTAGTGGTATGGGTGGGTTGCGCTTCGGCGGGGCGGTGTGGACTTGTTGGGCCGAAGGGCCTGTTTCCACACTGTAAGTAATCTAATCTAATCTAAAAAAACCACCTGCAAGGTCTCGACTTGGAACTATTTCACTGTTTATTCACAATTGCTAGGTCAAAGGAAGCTCCTTCCTACCAGCACTATGGGTTCCCCTATAGTCCAAGGAGAAGATAGATCATCATCACCATCTCCAGGGCAAATAGAGCAATAAATGTTTGCATAACCAGTGGCCCCCACATCCCATATACAAATTTAAAAATGTGTTATGAGGTCAGGTTTATGTTCCCACGTGCAGGTTTATCTGTGATTTCCTCAGCATCCATCTTATAGCAGCTGAGTCACAACTAGGTTATACTTAATGATACAACAGTAAGAAGTGCAAATATGAAATAGTATTGCAATCTGGGGTTGATTACTATCTCTCATGTAAGTGCATTTCTTCGATCATTCCAGTGGTGGATTGAGTTCACACTAGATCAGTGATTGGTTGCTTTGGTCTATCAATTGCTCAGAAGAGTAGCCAGGCCAACTTATTAGTGGCCTGGAGTGAGCAGAAACTCCCTGCCTGTCATACCAATCCTATAACAGAGCAACATGATGAGACATCAGATGTCCCATCTTCTTTTCATTTAGTATTCTGGATAATGGCAGCTTACAAAATCCAAATCATAGTTTTACCATCACAATCAGTCATTAAAAGATTATATTATGAAAACTAGAGACAGCAAAATAATTAGAATAATTCAAAATGCAGGTTTATTGCTGAGTAAGTGCCACTTAGTAGCACTTTGATGATCTTTGCATCACTTTGCTGATGATTGGTTACAGATTGGATTTGTCTGTTTTTGTGAGTGGGACACATGGGCCAACTGTCCAAACTGTCAGTTGGATGCCAATATTATGGCTGCTTTTGAACAGTTTGGCTAAGGGCACAGTTAGCTCAAGAGCATAGGTCTTCAGTACTGTTGTTGGAATGTTGTCAAAGCCTGTGGACTTTCCAGTATCTAGTGTCTTCAGGCATTTTTCAATATCATGTGAAGTGAAACAAGTTGTTTGAAGACTGGTATCTTGGATGCCAGACTCCTCTGGAGGAGGCTAATTGGATCATCCATTCAGCTCTTCTGTGTGAAAGTGACTGAGCCCTTACACAGTCTGGCCTACATATCATTACAAACCCACAACAATGTAGGTGGCTCTTAACTACCCTTTCAAATGACTGAGCAGACCACTCAGTTCAAGGAAAATTGGAGATGGGGAAGAAATAGTGGTGCCAATGATACCAATATCCTATAAAAGAATGATAAAGAAAAGTCATCTGAGGGAGGGTAGTAACGAGCAGAATGATTTCTTGCTCAAATTTTATCTGTTACCATGTGACCTTATGCAGTTCAGCATCAATGTTGAAGACCCCCAGAATCACTCCCTCCTGACTGTATACCACTGTTTCACCAACTCTGATACATATGTTCTGCCAATGGTACAGAACATACTCAAGGACCATGATGGAGGTCTCTGACACATTGCCTGGAAGGTATGATCCTGTAAGAATTGCGTTATCAAGTTGTTTTTGACCAGCTTGTTGAACACCTTTTCCAACTTTGACACAAACCCCCATAGGTTAGTAAGAAGAATTTTGCATTGTGGACTGTGTAGGATATCTGAAGTTTCTGGTGTATGGTTGATTCCAAATATTTGGTTAAGTTTCATTATTAAATGTTTTGATGCAACAGTATGCCTTGGTAGGAAGTTTCAGAGGACACTTAAGAGTCAATTACGTTAATTCAATCTCCATAACTTGGCAATGACTCCATCACTAGATACCCTAGGGATAGTTCTATCCCTAATATTATAGTTCTAATTTCATATCTAAGCTATTTAAATCATTTTTCAGTTGCAAAGATCTGATAATCCTGAGAATTCTTTCATGCTTGCTATTGGTAACATATTTTTTAACAAAGATGTCTTGCATTTTTAGTGAAAATGTTTAATTGACTGTGACATGAAAAATAAATTACTTTTTACTTTAACACCCAAAGGGTAAAACATTAGGCAAGCCTTCGAAATGAAATTTCTAATTAAACGTCACCTTCTGTAGATTAAGATAATACATGACTGAACTTTGGTCAGTGATTTTTTTTTCTCTCTGGAAGTTTAAATGACTGGAGGGTCCTGCTGTTTCTCCTGCACCAAACGTTGTCCATATGCTTCACTTGTAGCTGCTTATATCCAAAATGGACGAACCTCTAGTAGATGCAGCCTGCTTTTAAATGAAAATATTTGCAGTCAGTATTGAAGGCCCCCATTAAGTAAGCTGTCAAAGATCAATCCATTTTATTTCAATTAAATTAAAGGGATGACTTTGAATTATTGGTTCTTTTTGCAATCAACTACGTGCTCTGAGAATGACAGTATTTCCGTTTCGGAAAACCAATTTCTGTTTGCTACACTATGTATCAGAACTTCTATCCTATTGGTAAGAGTGCTTCTAATCAACCGTGGATTTGTTACAATTATTGACAGGGCTCGCAAATATTATGGTTGCTTTGCAGTTCTGCATGAGTAGCTTAGATAAACTGGTTTATTTCTCAATTGTGCAAACTACACGAGTTTTAAACAGGGAGGATAGATTTCAGTCTGACTGCTTCAGGAAGATGTTCTTGAAAACGTCGCAATTTGCTTTGAGCAAATAGAAATGGTGGAAAACTGAAATAAAAAGAGGAAAGTCTAGAGATCAGTGAGCAAGTGTTTATTATATATCGGTGAGATTCCACACTTTCAATCAGAACCTGAGCAGCAACATTCAAAAAATAATTGGGAAAGCTTGTCATTATTAAGTTTTGAGAATATGCCAAAACTGCAATGATGCAGCCCCACTTTGTCTGGGCAATGTAGGGAACCCTGAGGATCAGTTTCTGTACTTCAAAATACTGGTTGTCGGCTCCCCGAGTTTCTCGCTGTTAATATGACTCTCATTGTTCTGCATTGTTCAGATGTAATGGGCTTGCAGTGGGCATCTTGACAGCCAGGAGTGGAAGAGTATGGATACCATCTGTTCTCTAGCAGCTATCCTCTGCACATCCTGTACAATTGGAAACAGAGAAAATGCATGAAGGCATTGTTGGCATTTGCTAATGAAGTATATTCTACCACATACTGGAACAAAATACGAGCAGCTTCCATTGTGAAGGTGATACACTACATTCCTCTAGTAAAGTAAGGATCAATGACATGTTTGGTGCAGCTACAGACTGCAGATGGACTGACAAGAAATACATTCACAGAGCTCCATGGAAAGACCAGGGGACAAGGACTAATTGGATTGCTCCCTACATACAAAATAGGGCAAATGGTCTCCTTCAGTACTATAGCCATTCTATGGTTTGGCTAATGTGAGTGTAGCAGCTTTGAAAGCCAAAACCTTTTCTAGTGATGGTGACCTCCAGGGTGACTGTGAAAGCACAGAATCCTGGTTGTGCAGGCAATAGACCTCTTAGGTCTGCCACAGCCTCCCTGCTGAATTGTAGGGTCTTCTTATAGAGTTCCTCAAAAATACCTAGGGAAAAACTTGTGGTCTATGGAGACTGTTGGCTGGATAAGCATTCTACAGGAACCTGCCTCTGTTATTGAACTTGTTGGTACTTCTCTCTGTTTGTTTAAGGGGTTGTAGTAAATGTAAAGGTAAAGTCACCAAATCTTTCCCGATCATAGAGCTGCCCTCTCATTAGAGAGAGGGATGGTTTAACCTGTGGATCACCACATTTCAGATGAGGCAAGAGGTTGAGAAGGACAGTCATTCATGGTAACCTCAGTCAGTTTGGGAATTGAACTCATGTTGTTGATGTCACTCTGAATTACAAACCAGCCATCCAGCAAAGAGTTTTAGTAAAATGGTAGTAACTATTTTGTAAGAGTACAAGAAGGTCAGGAAAAAAGAAAACTAGAGTCTCAGAACTGCCTTGGAAATATATTACTCACAATTGCCTAACAAACTCAGTAGCTAGGGAACGAGTGTTCCTTTACCTGTATCCTATCAAACAGCTTTATGACATTAATCTGACAGTTTGTCACAGGAAATTTGAATCTTGGCTAATTACAATCAAACATAAGGCCTCAGCATTTCATAGGATGCGGATCTGAATTTACTCATGAGGCATTCCACCATTATAAAGGTGCTATATAGACATCCATTGGAAGCAGAGCAAGGAGAAAACATAAAATAAAATCCTGTTTTGGTCTGTGCTGTGATGAGAGACTCCTGCATTCTTGTGGACAGGAATACAACAAGTCCTATTATAGGAGCTGCAACGAACCCAATAGCCTGTATGCAGGTTCCTTATAGAGTACTGCTCTGAGACCCCCAGGAGACTGAATCACCACCTGTAGGCTCTGAAGCCTTTACAAACAAACAAACAATCTATTCCTCAGTTCTAACAAGCTCAGCTCCTCCTCTTCATCCTCCACTGTTCCATTTGGAGACGTTGTGTGAGCCTAATGAGAAGTTGTAAGGCAATAAAAAAAGCAGAAACAGGATATCTCAAAGGCCCAGTAATCCCTTGAAAATCCTCTAAGCCCAATAGCACAAAGATCCCCATGGTCTATTTCTCTGCAGCTGATAATCATGCTTCATTGACCAGTCAGTGTCTAAAATTAATTTGGCAGTGTTTTTTCCTACTGGATGGTAACTTCTTACCTCTATGTTTGAAATTATGCTGAAATCCCAATAACTTCATAGGACTGTGATTTAGATGTATTTATGAGGTACCTGCATGTCTCTAACAAGTGCCTGAGCCACAGTCCTGAAATCAGTGGTTAGAACGGATTGCTAGGAGAATATGGGGCAGGTAATTTTATTAATCAATTTCCACAGCCCCATCTATCCTATTCCTGCCAATTGAAGTGAGCTAGAATTGAGAAAATAGCTTTCTATAAAATTCTAATGTCTAATTTTCTGTGAACCTTTCTTCACACATTTCACAACAAGCACCCTGTGAAATGTGAACTGTGCAGTTGTTTAATGAACTTGTATCAGTTTAAACATGTTGGGCTCAAGCATTTTAATCTTTCCATTTGCCCAATTATTAATAAATCATTTTGAGGCAATTGTATTGACATTTTTTTTGTCCTTTAGTATTGTATAAAATGTAATTTAAACAATATAAAGAATCCTCATGCTGAAGAACACTTCAGATCTGTGAGTAGGATCATTCTGTAGTTTTACCTCCTGTGGGGTTGCTCAGAAATAGCCTGGAGGCAAGAGCAAAAGTATTAAATTTAGAAATGGATACTACACAATCCATAGAACTCAGACAATCCATAGAGCTCTGAGAAGGAAAGAAAGGGATTATTGGAGTCTGGCAGAACAATCAGAGGCCATCTGACCCATTCTGGGTCAGCAATTCAAAAAGTTATCCAATTAGCCCCACTATTCTCTCTTCATAATATTTTTTTTCTTTTTGTTTTTACATCCAATTCCATTTAGAAATAACCAATCCCTCCCATCCCCCAAAATACTGGTTCTTTCACCACATATTAATTGAACAGAGATGGAATATACAGAAAAAAAACAACAGGAATTACTCCAACTTGTACAGTACCCAAGAACGACCACCTCAAGCAGTATTTTAATCAGCTATCAGAATGTTGTTAGGCCTGGTTTTTGAGAATTGAGATAGATGGGGCTGAGTGTTGGTGCACATATTGTAAAATGTAAGCACCACATGTAGGAATTTAAGGACAACCAAATGAAAAAGGGGCAAATAAATCAGCACAGAACCTAATCGAAAGGGAGGGGTTCAAGCAAATTCCAGAAAGTGTGACGCCAAGCCAGGAGCACTGTTTGGCATTCAAAACTGGAACAAAACAGTAGACTGCATTTTTTTTTATAGACAGAGACTGCAAAGGCACAGGATTTCATTAAGAAGAAAACCACCAGTTGTTTTAGCATGTCATGGATAAATAAAGAAGTTTGAAACCAATTAAAATTGAAAAGAAGTAGCTAAAAGGACTATATGCATAATGAAATAACAAAAAAAGCTGAAGGAGAATATTAGAAAATAAGACAAGAGGTTAAGAGCAAGATAAGAGAGGAACATTTGAAAAACATCAAAAAGAATAGTAAAATATTTGACAAGTATATCAATGAAAAGAGAATTATTAAGTGAAGCAGAACTCCAGAGAGAAGCTTGTCAATTTGTACATGATGATCAAAAACTGGCAGAGGCACTTATTAAGTATTTTGCATCAGTCTTTACAGTAGAGAGAATATTTGGTTGAATAACTCCTAACAATGTGACATTATAGAAAGCCGTGAACCAAATATTAAAGTCACGGTTTTAATTCTGGTGGGTATTAAGCAGGGAGGGTGCAAAGCAAGCAGCAATCTGTCTGATCTCCAGAGCATGAGATGGAGATGTTGTAAACTCCCCGACCTGATTCAATTATTAAAAATTTCATTCCCTGGATGTGGGCATTGTTGGCCAGACCAGCATTTATTGTCCATCTCTAATTGCCTCGATATTGAGAAAGAGCCATTAAATTGCTGTGGATCTGGAATCACATGTTGACTAGACCAGGTAAGGGTGGCAGTTTTCCTTCCCTAAACATCATTAGCTAACAAAATAGGTTTTCAACAACAATTGGCAGTATTCACATTGAGTTAGTTTTTAATCACAAATCTGTTAATTGAATTTAAATTTTGATTTCTACCATGGTGGGATTTGAACCACCATTCCTAAGACATTACACAAGGGGTCTGGGTTACTGACAATACCTCTACACCATCACCTTCCCTTCAATGGCCCAAGACAGATTCCTGATCAAAGATAACAGGCATAATGTCAATGCCAAAGAATTTAGGCAGAAATTTGTTGAAGGTCTGACTAATGATTAGAAGTTGAGGCTAAAACATTAAATGTGTTCAAGAAGGCTTATTTGATAAGGGATAGCTGAGGGAGGATATTCCCAGAAATATATCCAGTGAAGTAATTTGGGTGAAATTGAGAAATAAGAAAGGGATGATCACTTTATTGGAATTGTATTATAGACCTCCTAATAGTCAGTGGGAAATTGAGAAACAAATTTGTAAGGCGATCTCAGTTATCTGTAAGAATTAAATGGTGGTTATGGGAGGGGATTTTAACTTTCCAAACATAGACTGGGACTGCCATAGTATTAAGGGTTAAGATGGAGAGGAATTTTTTAAGTGTGTACAAGAAAATTATCTGATTCAGTATGTGGATGTGCTACTAGAGAAGGTGCAAAACTTGACCTACTCTTGGGAAATAAGGCAGGGCAGGTGACTGAGGTGTCATTGGGGGAGCACTTTGGGGCCAGCGACCATAATTCTATTTGTTTTAAAATAGTGATGGAAAAGGATAGACTAGATCTAAAAGTTGAAGTTCCAAATTGGAGAAAGGCCAATTTTGATGGTATTAGGCAAGAATTTTCATAAGCTGATTGGAGGCAGATGTTCGCAGGTAAAGGATGGCTGGAAAATGGGAAGCCTTCAGAAATGAGATAACGAGAATCCAGAGAAAGTATATTCCTGTTAGGGTGAAAGGAAAGGCTGGTAGGTATAGGGAATGTTGGATGACCAAAGAAATTGAAGGTTTGGTTAAGAAAAAGAAGGAAGCATATGTCAGGATAGATCGAGTGAATCCTAAGAAGAGTATAAAGGCAGTAGGAGTATACTTAAGAGGGAAATCAGGAGGGCAAAAAGGGGACATGAGATAGCTTTGGCAATTAGAGTTAAGGAGAATCCAAAGGACTTTTACAAATATTTAAGGACAAAAGGGAAACCAGGGAGAGAATAGGGCCCCTCAAAGATCAGCAAGGCGGCCTTTGTGTGGAGCCACAGGAGAAGGGGAAGATATTAAACGAGTATTTTGCATCAGTGTTTACTGTGGAAAAAGACATGGAGGATATAGAATGTAAGGAAATGGATGGTGACATCTAGAAAAATGTCCATAGTACAGAGGAGGAGGTGTTGGATGTCTTAAAACAGTTAAAAGTGGATAAATCCCCAGAACCTGATCAGGTGTACCCGAGAACTCTGTGGGAAGCTAGGGAAGTAATTGCTGGGCCTCTTACTGAGCTATTTGTATCATCGATAGTCACAGGTGAGGTGCCGGAAGACTGGAGGTTGGCTAACGTGGTGCCACTTTTTAAGAAAGGTGGTAAGGACACGCCAGAGAACATCAGTGGTGGGTAAGTTGTTGGCGGGAATCCTGAGGGACAGGATGTAAATGTATTTGGAAAGGCAAGGACTGTTTAGGGATAGTCAACATGGCTTTGTTCATGGGAAATCATGTCTCACAAACTTGACTGAGTTTTTTGAAGAAGTAACAAAAAGAATTGATGAGGGCAGAGTGGTAGATGTGATCTATATGGACTTCAGTAAGGCGCACGACAAGGTTCCCCATGGGAGACTGGTTAGCAAGTTTAGATCTTATGAAATACAAGGAGAACTAACCATTTGGATACAGAACTGGCTCAAAGGTAGAAGACAGAGGGGAGTGGTGGAGGGTTGTTTTTCAAACTGGAGGCCTGTGACCAGTGGAGTGTCACAGTTTGGATGTGGGTATAAGGGGTATTTTTAATAAGTTTGCGGATGACACCAAAATTGGTGGTGTAGTGGACAGCAAAGAAAGTTACCTCAGATTACATTGGGATCTTGGTCAGATGGGCCAATGGGCTGAGAAGTGGCAGATGGAGTTTACTTTAGCTAAATGTAAGGTGCTGCATTTTGGGAAAGCAAATCTTAGCGAGACTTACACAGTTAATGGTAAGGTCCTAGAGAGTGTTGTGAATAAAGAGACCTTAGAGTGCAGGTTCATAGCTCCTTGAAAGTGGAGTCCCAGATAGATAGGATGGTGAAGAAGGCATTTGGTATGCTTTCCTTTATTGGTCAGAGTATTGAGTACAGGAGTTGGGAGGTCATGTTACTGTTGTACAGGACATTGGTTAGGCCACTGTTGGAATATTGCATGCAATTCTGGTCTCCTTCCTATCGGAAAGATGTTGTGAAACTTGAAAGGGTTCAGAAAAGATTTACAAGGACGTTGCCAGGGTTGAAGGATTTGAGCAAAAAGGGAGAGGCTGAACAGGCTGGGGCTGTTTTCCCTGGAGCATTGGAGGCTGAGGGGTGACCTTATAGAAGTTTATAAAATCTTGAGGAGTATGGATAAGATAAATAGACAGAAGTATTTTCCCTGGGGTGGGGGCGTCCAGAACTAGAGGGCATAGATTTTGGGTGAGAGGGGAAATACATAAAAGAGAACCTAAGGGCCAATTTTTTCACGCAGATGGTTATACATGTGTGGAACGAGCTGCCAGAGAAAGTGGTTGAGGTTAATACAATTGCAATATTTAAAAGACATCTGGATGGGTATAGGAATAGGAAGGATTTGGGGAGATAGGGGCCAGGTGCTGATAGACCGGAGTAGATTCGGTTAGGATATCTGTCAGCATGGACAGGTTGGACCGAAGATCTGTTTCCATGTTGTACACCTCTACGACTCTATGACTCTAAGAAGAAGTTAGATACAATTCTCAGGGCCAAAGGGATGAAAGGGTATGGGGAGAAAGTGAGAACAAGATACTGATTTGGATGATCAACCTTGATCATGTTGAATGACAAAGCAGGCTCAAAGGACTGGATGGCCTACTCTTCTTATTTTCTATGTTTCTATGTTACTATCAACAGCAACAAGTCAAATGGCAAAAAGGTTATTTCTACCTCAGAAAAGTTCACAATGAAAGGGAAAGATCAAAGCCTGTGCAGGGAGGTTATTTCACTGGGGTAGAGAACATTCGGTGTCTGAATTCAGGTAAATTAAGATGATGGTGTGCACAAGTGCATCAGGAGCTCAACATCAACCCTCACCCACTATCAGAACCTGTGGTTGATAGCTTTATCCAGAGGAGGAGCAAAGTAACTACCTTATGTGCTCAACGAACAAATATATTCTTGTAATGGTATATTGTTTTGATAGTAATTAATAATTAATTGAGTGTATTAAATTCTGCAGAGAGTTGTTTTCTGTACATTTATATTCTGTACAATATAAAGTATAATTGAAATTATGCACAGTATCACAAGTATTTCCTCAGGACAGTAACATCAACATTTTGATCCTTAAATTTGAGTAAAGAAAAGGACCATAGTTACAGGAAACGATTAAGGTTTATCTATCCGGTCAAAACCGTTCTTTATATGGAATGCCTCTATTAAATCTTAACTTCCACTGCACTGAGACAAACACTCCCAGCTTCTCTGGACAGAAGTGAAGCTCATCACTTCCTCTATACCCTCGTCAAGGCTCTGATATGCCTTCCAAAACAAAGTGCCTTAAACTACACAAAATATTCCATATAATGACGAACTAGTGACTCAAGCATTTAGCATAACTTCTTTGCTGTCCTAGTTTGGGAGTTCAGAATATGATGAGATTTGAGGACAAGTATGAGTACTAAATAAGAAATCTAATACAAGCCAAAGTCTTGCAAGCAAGTGTTTCTCAAACTATAATAGAGCAACAGACAGACTTTACACTGAAATCTAATCAAGGAACCCAGTTAACAGAAATTGCCTGACAGTGGCTGTTATCTGTCAACTTAAAGTGAAAAAGGGGATTAATCATTTTAGCAAGACCCTGAATTCAAAGTTGCAACTTGGATGTGAGTCACCAGCTGCCTTTGAAGACACAGGTATTGTTAGTTGATTGAATGTGACACGGTCTGAGTGTAATGCGGTCCAAGTGCTAAGGGGGACACAGATGCTGCTTCTTTTATCTTAGTTTCAGCCTATAGAAACTAATGGGTCCTCAAAGCTTAATTTGCTGAGCAGCTAAGGATTATTTAGTGAATTTTAAGGCTTCCATCCCTCTAAAATATGGGGCATATTTTAAACAATTACAGGAAGAGATAAGTATTCTACTAATTTTATACCTTCAACTAGTTAAACTACTTGCTATAACTATGTACACAACAATTGAGTGGTCTTTAAAAAAACACAAGAGATTTCAGGACAGCTGATGTTTTAGAGATGTAGCATGTGGAATCTGGAGGATACTAGCGTGACCCATGCAGTGAATGTCTGCAGCCTGAAGAACTTGCACTGTGAGCTGATGAGCTGGAGTGTGATCTTTGAACATTTTGATGCATCAGGAAGGGTGAAAGTGACATGGTCACTTTGACCTTGAAGAAAGTCACAAGCTTTATCCTGAGCACTTCAAATTTGGTTGATGGTTAGCAATAGAATTCTGTGACCACAAATCAGGAAAATAAGTGATCCATAAGGGAACAATAGAGGAGTCAGAATCGTTTTAACTGTCCAATAAGTTTGAGATACCTTCAGATTGTATACGCTATAGGGAGGCTGAGAAAATTGACCATGGCACAGTACTGACAAAAACCATTCAAGTGAGGACAGTAAAAGGTAATGTGGTTATTAGATTAGATTACTTACAGTGTGGAAACAGGCCCTTCGGCCCAACAAGTCCACACCGCCCCGCCGAAGCGTAACCCACCCATACCCCTACATCTACATTTACCCCTTACCTAACACTACGGGCAATTTAGCATAGCCAATTCTTCTGAACTGCACATCTTTGGACTGTGGGAGGAAACCGGAGCACCCGGAGGAAACCCACGCAGACACGGGGAGAACATGCAAACTCCACACAGGCGGGAATTGAACCCGGGTCTCTGGCACTGTGAGGCAGCAGTGCTAACCACTTATAACAGAAGACAGGATAGTTAAGGGGATGGAGCTGCAGCTGAGCAGTAGTGCTGCCAATTCTTCTCCCTGTGGTGCTGCCTGCCTGCCTGATGCTAAGGTTAAGGACCTCTCAAGGTTGGGAGGAACTTGCATTGGAGGGGAATGATCCAGTTATCATGATCCACATGGGTACAAGTGACAGAATTTGGACAAAGAAAAGAGATTCTGGAGAGGGAGGAAAAACAGCTAGATTACAAAAACAAAAGAACTATAAGTGCAATAATATTTGGATAACTACCTGAGCCATGAACCAATAATCATACAGTAAGTAAGATCAGAGTTGAATATGTGACCCAAAAACAGGTTCAGCAGAAATGGGTTTCAATTCAGGAAACATTGGAACCAGTTTTGGAGAAAGAGGGAGTAATGATGTTGGGATGAACTGTGATAGGATCAGCGTCCTGGTGAATTGAGCAGCCTGCAAGGATTATGCAGCCCCAGCTGTCTGGGGTGGTGTAGGTATCCCCAGCACTGACCCAATTATAGGTTTATTATATGCTCCACAATGGGCTGCATTGTATCTATGTTTGTCTCAGTCAGTCAGAGGCTTGTGTAAAGGAATCATCAGCCATACAAAGGGGAGCTCTCATTTCCCAGTAACCTTCCTTGAAGATATCTGACCCTTTAAGTTAAGCAGGAATGAGTGAATTCTCAAATATATAGGCATCATGGCAGCTTCCAGTGTATTTGCATTGAAAGTGTGGTACTTTTATATTGAAGGTTTGTTACACTGCCCCATTGATGAAGTCTGTGTTAGGATATAATGCACTCGATTCAATGGGTGTCTGGCACCTGGCACCCAGGGGAAACTAGCTGTGTTGGCAAAGCCTTCTGTCCATGCTCCAGCACTCATTTCAACACAGGGAGAAGAATTGGAGAGCTGTGATTTGATGCAAACTGCATCAGTAACAGCCATGATGCATGTGTGGATTGATGATCAAGACATTCTGCATAAATACCTGGAGGATCCTTGAGAAACTATTAGTTGCCTACAAATTTCACACAGATGTTGCCTACAGGATAGGATGGTCGCAGATCCTACTCCAGCAGTTGGCGCAGGACTGTGACAGTCTCCCAGGTCATCCTCAGACTGAGGCACCTTAGTCACTCATCTGGAGGAAATGACATTGAGGATGGCAGATCCTGGCTCTCCTAGATCTTCTCCACGTCCTGAGGGGGTATTCAACTGTGATGACTTCATGTAGAGGCTGTTCAGCATTTGCTGATCCTGGGGTGCTGACATATGTGGTCCTGCTCAGTTTCTCCGCATCTTCATTATACCCCAGCTGCAGTGATGACGATGATGATATCCTTATTGTGGCTGGGTCCATTAGTTACAAGGAACCTGTGTGAGGAATAAAATAAACAGAACAGATGATTAGCAATATGTCGGTATTCATATCACTCACAAATGACAGTTTAGCATCATCTTCTCTGCAGTGGGACATCGAAGACTCCAACAAGGAGGACCACAGAGTGTTTCTATATGTAACCATGTTAAATCATACAAATATAGGAGGAGATTGCTATTACACTATGATTATTGATACCTTGTTCTCCCACCTCCACATCACCCGAGAAAAGCAGCATGGCACATAAACATTGTGATGAATACTTAATAGTGCAAAGCAACGGGAGATCACCCTACAAGGTCTCAGAAACACCATTGGTTCTCCTTCCTTCTCTCATTCAGAATTAGAATGATATATTAATTTCATTTCCAATTTCCACCCCCGCTCTTGCCTTCACCCTCTCTGACTCTTCCCTTCCCTCCCTCGACATATCTATTTCCATTTCTGGGGATAGGCTGGCCACCAATATCCACTACAAACCCACCGACTCCCACAGTTACCTTGGCTATGCATCCTCTCACCCTGCTTCCTGTAAAGATTCCACTCTAGTGCTCCAGTTTCTCAGCCTCATCTGTTCTGACAATGGCACCTTCCACAGGAGTGCTTCAGACATGTCCACACTTTTCATTAGCTGAGAATTGCCCACCACCCTGGCAGTTCAATAATGTTACCACCTGAGCACCTCCTTCCATGTCCTTTACAGCCCAGGCCTTATCATCACATGGGCTACTTTCAGCACAGCCAACCCATTCTTTTTCTCACTCACGCAGGCTCTCTGGGCTCCATTTCCACCTATCCACTCTCTCCTTCCCCACCCCTATCATCAGCATACATACCACCTTTTCCGAACTACAATCAGTTCTGAAGAAGATTCACCGGACCAAAACATTAACTTTGCTTTCTCTGCTCTGATGCTGCCAGAACTGCTGAGATTTTTTTCACCAATTTCTGATTTTCTTCTTGGATTGTCTTTGTGACCGGAAGGTGCCTCTTTTAAGGTCACCTATGGTTACTTCTGTTTCACAGAGATGTCTGTGACCAATCTGCAATGACCCCACACACCTCCTCACTTGTGGCCAGCATTTGGATCCCACATAGTTGAACACAGTATGCATTTCCCATTCAGGCTATTATCATTACAGATGACTTTAACCTGGAAACAAAAGTGCTGGAAATCACAGCAGGTCAGGCAGAGCATCTATGGTGAGAGAACAAGCTAACATTCCAAGTCTAGATGACTCTTTATCAGTTTTGGAGTGTTTTGCATTTAGATATTTCAGATGAAAGTTTTCAGTGGCTGAAGTGTTGATGGCAGACAGCACAGATTTAGGGTGATTTACACAAGAACTAGAGGATGTTGTGAATTCATTTTATAAAACTGTATTTTGTGTTTGGATTTGTATTTCTGCATGTAAGACAAAGTTTTAAAAATCTGGTTTGAGAAAGCAATAAATGCTTAGGCAATTCTAATTCATTGGCAGCCTAGGTTTACTTAATAAGGTCAGAGTTTAAGTGTCAAAACACTGAAGTAACACTAACAGTAAAGCTTTTGTTTTTGTATTTGAAATCTTATATAATTCCTCACAGTAAATAACTGGATGTTCACTTTTTTTTTAAAGTTACTGTTCCCTACCAAGAGCATGAAAAGGAGACACAAGCAAAAATATTTTAATGCAACAAATGGTAGAGTTTTAAAATATGTTATCTGATAGAGTGATGGTTATAAGTTAAACAGTAGCCTTCAAGAAAGAGTTGAATAGTAATGTGCAAGAAAGAAAATGAAGTGTTTTGAGTAAAGGGCAGAGGAGTGGGACCAACTGGACTGTATTCTGAAAAAGATAGACTTGACGGGTTAAATAACCTTCTGCGAGACTGTAAGTTCTATAATCCTATAGTTCATTGGAAGCCATGTTTTAGAATGCTTCAAAGTATGTCACATTCATGAAATAAATGTTTGTAATCTTATCTTTGGTGGAGTTGCCATAGCAACACACTTCCAAAATCCACCAAATACAGATGGACTATGACCTAAATTCTTTGTCAAAGCAAATAATTACAATAAATCAGCATCTTATGAAAAAATGATATGCCATTCACAGAATGTAGTAGCCCGCTTTTGCTGCTATTGTTGCATTTTCAAAATAATTTTACATGTCCTAATCATCAAAGATAACTGGAAGGTTTAATAAATGAATAAATTGTTTTGGTATTCATTGATTATTGTATTTCTTTACCAATGCGGCACCAGATCCCCTTTGGAAAGCCAGGCTCTGGAATCATGGGTTCAAGTCCCACAATGGTAACTGGTGAATTCAATTAGTAGTTCTGAAATTAAAAAGTGGTTTCAGTAATGGTGGCCATGAAACTATTGTAAAAAAACTGTCATTTCATTTACTAATACACTTTAGGAAAGAAAAAAATCTGTCATCTTTATACCTCATTCAGTGTGAAAGTGACTCCTTTTGAGTTCCTTTTTGGACTCTTTAGCTTCAATAAATTGTAAAGGCTTCCATCACAACTTTCAGCATTCTGAACGAACGTGTCTCACTCTGAAAACAATTCAGTCTCCAGTAATCCATTCTTTGTTCTGTTTATTTGCCCATCTTGAATTTTCTATCCCTGTCAACCTACGTGGATGATGGAAAAAAAGGCTTTTCTTTTACGAATCAGCTGATAACTATCAGATATCATTGCGCTTGTCTCACAGTTGCAACCCTTTGGCTGTCAACATGGATTCTTATTTTTTTGATTAGATTAGATTCCCTACAGTGTGCAAACAGGCCCTTTGGCCCAATAAGTCCACACCAAACCTCCAAAGAATAACCCACCCAAACCCGTTTCTCTCTGACTAATACACCAAACATTACGGGCAATTTAGCGTGGCCAATCTACCTGACCTGTACATCTTTGGACTGTGGGAGGAAACCGGAGCACCCGGAGGAAACCACATAGAATGTGCAAACTCCACACAGACAGTCATCCGCTGGAATCGAATCCTGGTCCCTGGTGCCATGATTTTGCAGTGCTAACCACTGAGCCACTGTGCCGCCCTTGGAAGTAAATGAATTTTGAAGTTCCCCTAAGAATATTATCTCCCTAAGAGCTTTGCAGAAAGTTTTAGCTTTGAGTGCTTATCTTCATCTGTCAAAATTATTTTGCTGAACCACTTCAAATTCAATGAAGATTTGCCCTTAAGTTCTGAAACTTTTGTCTTTAAGCCCAGGTACTAACTCATATGCAGCCAATATAGATCTTTTTATAGCATCTTCATCACAAGAAACCACCTTAAGAACAGTACACCACAGGAACAGGTCCTTCAGCATTCTCCCCTATTCCCCCCCCCCCCCCCCCCCCATCAATGTTAACGTCAGTGAGATGTAAATTTCCTGCGTTTACATGCCAATCTACTTTGCATGGGCAACGTCTAAGTTTTCCTTTGGCCAATTAATTTGCCTTGACATCTTCTCAGAGGACGTAAAGAATGCCTCCGCATCCTTTGCCTCAAATTTTGTTAGGACCTGTAAAAGCTCACGGTGTAGAAGGTAAAGGATTCATGAGAATAGAGTTTCAGTTGGCTTGCAGAAAACAGCCAGAAGGCAGACAGAGGCTGGATCTTAGATTAGAAAGATATGTGGAGTGGAGTCCTGCAGGGGTCTGTGCAGGGGTTAAAGTTTTGCAATTTGCATCAATGACTTTGTTGAGGGGGCTAAAGGCATTGTAGCTAAGCTCATAGTTGATGAGTGAGTGGGCTAAACTCTTGTAGATGGAGTGAAGTTGCCATCATCTAACTGCACCATAGGAGAGAGAGAGAGAGAACCAGCAGTGGTATAACCTGAGGGTCACCACACTTCAGGTGAGGGGAGAGCTTGAGAGGAGGGACCTTCATAGTAACCTCAGCTGGTGTGGGAAATGAACCCACATTGGCATCACTGAGCATTGCAACCCAGCCATCCAGCCAACTAAGCTAATCAACCCCCAATGTAAATGTTAAACCGTAAGAAATGTAAAATAAGAAGTTGTCCTTTAAGGACAGAGATGAGGATCATTTACTCTTCTCTGTGACTTTGGAACTCGCTGCTTCAGAAGATGGTAGGGGTGGGGTCGCTGAATATTTTTAAGGCAATAGTGGACAATTTCTTGTAAGGCAGGGGATCAAGGATTATTGAGGCTAGATGAAAATGTACAATTCAAAACACAAAGAAATCAGCCACGATCTTATTGAATAATGGAGCAGGCTTGTGAGGGCCAATGGTCTCCTTCTGTTCTTGTTTCATCAATATGGTTGCAAGTTTGTTCACCAATCTGTAAGAATTATTTTGTATTAGGTATATCCTTCAGTAAATGTTGAATGCTACAAGTCTTCAGTTTTCATAGCATACCATTTGAAAGGCTCCATATGTTGGATGCAATAACCATTTCAACAATTCTGTTGCTAGCTTGTCATCCAGAAAATCACATCTTGAGCCCTTTCCACTACGTTTGCTCACAAAGTGTTCTATGGATTCTGTGAGCGTCTGTTGAAATGACATGAATTCTAGGTGGTGAATATGAAAGTTTTGCCTGACTTTGAATTGATCTTTTAAGGTGGTCCATATTTCTTGAGTACCTTGTCACTCATTGGCTATTAATCCTTGACCTTCATTCTGAATTGCGAAGCAAATCTTAATGATTCATTTATTTTCAGGACACACCTGAATCTAGAAACATTAGCCCCGAGTGCTGTTTGAAGATTTTAAATTCTATCAGGCAATCTGTTGTGCCCCAATTTAGACAAAGGAATTTTATAGACATTCTAACAAAATGCCTTGGAAACTCCCTGTAGGCACACACAAAAATGTTTCCTGCTGTTGCTTTTTAAAATAAAAGAAAATGGTTGTATTTTTCAATTGTGCAAAGTCTTAAGCGTCTTCAATGTGGCAATATTGTTACAATAAATCTCTTGAGACTCTATAAATATAGCGGGATTGATATAGTAAGTGAAATAACTCCAGTATCCTGTAACCAGGTCACCCTTTATTTACATGCAGAGAGTCTCTGACACTGATCCAGCTCCCTCAGAGGCAGCTCTCAGAGTGAACAAAACTTCTGACACTCCTGTTCTTATCTGTCAGCTAGAGTTCCCTGATTGGACCAGATTAAAAGCCCCAATCAGGGAACTCATATTCTACGAAATCTACCTGTCTGAGCTCATTACAATCACTACATCCCTCCCCCTCTGAATCTGAGCACATGGGCTGGTTCTTATTTTGTAGCTTCTCCTGCAGTGGTGAAGCACCAGGTCAGGTTCCTCCAACTCTGCCTCTGACATGGGCAGTAGGTAATGCACAGTAGTTCACCTCTTACGCCCAGAACATTTCGGAAGAAATTCATTCTCTTCTTCAGGCAGCAAAGCTTCAAGGCGGAGACACCCACGGTTTCCATCTCAGATTCTGAGACATTTTCAATGGGTGATGAGAGAGAAAGAGAGAGAGAACACACAGGTTCCACAACAGTTGGGAAGGCTGTTGGGGAACTGGACACATTTTACTCCTGCACTACTTGTGAGTTTGCAGCTTTCCTATGGTCCATGTACTTGTTCAGGACCTCGCACCTCCCCAAACTTTATTAGGTCACTGGACCTAACCTTGTATGGACCATGTCTCTTATCCATGCAGGGTCTTCCCTATGGTTCCTCCACCAAACTTTGTCCCCGAAATAAAAGGCATTGGTGTTCCTGATGCTGTTTCATCTTCCCACTCCCAGGTCCGGGAAGATCAGATATAACCTAATGTGAAATCTTCTCCCCATTAAACTTTACTGGAGCTATCCCTGTCTTTGCATGAGGCAGGGGTCCTAGAATCAAATAGGAACCGGGATAGGTTGGTATCTACTGTAGGCTGTTTCTTTAAGCCTGCCTTCAAAGTTTGGACTGCTCTTTCTGCCAGACCATTGGATGATGGATGGTATGGAGCTGTCCTAGTATATCAAATTTGTTCAACTTTAGGAAATACTCAAATTCTCTGCTGGTAAACTATGGTTTGTTATCTGTGACCAAAAATTCCAGAAGTCCATGTATTGCAAAAGTTGTGCATGTTGTTCTACTCTCATTCCCATGTTTGACAAATGAACTCTGTGCCTGCCCAGCCATTTTGAGTGGATATCCACAATGACTAGGAACATTGAGCCCATGAAGGGCCTGCACTATCAACGTGTAATAGAGTCCAAGGTTTACCCAAACATTCCCATGAATATGGGGATCTGCTGGTGGTAACTTTTGTCCTTGTTGGTACTGTGACCACTGCCTATCAATGCAGCTATGTCTGAATCCAATCCTGGCCACCATACCTTCTCTGTTTCCTAAAGAAGGGCTCATGCCCGAAACGTCGATTCTCCTGCTCCTTGGATGCTGCCTGACCTGCTGCGCTTTTCCAGCAACACATTTTCAGCCACCATACCTTCTCACCAACAAATGATTTTGGAAACCTCTGGATGACCGTGGTGGAGTTCAACCAGTATCTGGCAGCTCCAGACAATAGGTGCTGAAAAGTTTTAGTATTTGGTGCCTCAGGAAAAGTAAGGCTCCTAATAACTGAAAAAGTAGTGGTTCCACAAGCTGTTGCTTTTCATCTGTCCCAATGTCACCTGCCTGAAAGCAAAATTGATTCTTTGCATACACTGGGGCCCAGTCTTCAATGGCAGGATCAAGTGATTCAAGCTTCCCAAATGATGGAATAATGCTTATCCCAACTCAACGCCAACTGTTGCAAGTTAATTTCTCCATATGTAAAATAAAGGGTCACCAAGTCACCCTTTATTTACTTGTGGAGAGTCCTTGACACTGATCCAGCTCCCTCAGAGCCAGCTCTCAGAGTGAGCAGAACCTCTGACACTCTTAGAGTCATAGAGTCATAGAGATGTACAGCATGGAAACAGACCCTTCGGTCCAGCCCGTCCATGCCGACCAGATAACCCAACCCAATCTAGTCCCACCTGCCAGCACCCAACCCAAATCCTTCCAAACCCTTCCTATTCATATACACATCCAAATGCCTCTTAAATATTGCAATTGTACCAGCCTCCACCACATCCTCTGGCAGCTCATTCCATACACGGACCACGTTCTGTGTGAAAACGTTGCCCCTTAGGTCTCTTTTATATCTTTTCCCTCTCACCCTAAACCTATGACCTCTAGTACTGGACTCCCCGACCCCAAGGAAAAGACTTTGTCTATTTATCCTATCCATGCTCCTCATAATTTTGTAAACCTCTATAAGGTCACCCCTCAGCCTCCGATGCTCCAGGGAAAACAACCCCAGCCTGTTCAGCCTCTCCCTGTAGCTCAGATCCTCCAACCCTGGCAACATCCTTGTAAATCTTTTCTGAATCCTTTCAAGTTTCACAACATCTTTCTGATAGGAAGGAGACCAGAATTGTATGCAATATTCCAACAGTGGCCTAACCAATGTCCTGTACAGCCGGAACATGACCTCCCAACTCCTGTACTCAATACTCTGACCAATAAAAGAAAGCATACCAAACGCCTTCTTCACTATCCTATCTACCTGCGACTCCACTTTCAAGGAGCTATGAACCTGTACTCCAAGGTCTCTTTGTTCAGCAATACTCCCTAGGACCTTACCATTAAGTGTATAAGTCCTACGAAGATTTGCTTTCCCATAATGCAGCACCTCGCATTTATCTGAATTAAACTCCATCTGCCACTTCTCAGCCCATTGGCCCATCTGGTCCAGATCCCATTGTAATCTGAGGTAACCTTCTTCGCTGTCCACTACACCTCCAATTTTGGTGTCATCTGCAAACTTACTAACTGTACCTCTTATGCTTGCATCCAAATCATTTATGTAAATGACAAAAAGTACAGGACCCAGCACCGATCCTTGTGGCACTCCACTGGTCACAGGCCTCCAGTCTGAAAAACAACCCTCCACCATCACCCTCTGTCTTCTACCTTTGAGCCAGTGCTGTATCCAAATGGCTAGTTCTCCCTGTATTCCATGAGATCTAACCTTGCTAATCAGTCTCCCATGGGGAACCTTGTCAAACGCCTTACTGAAGTCCATATAGATCATATCTACTGCTCTGCCCTCATCAATCTTCTTTGTTACTTCTTCAAAAAACTCAATCAAATTTGTGAGACATGATTTCCCACGCACAAAGCCATGTTGACTATCCCTAATCAGTCCTTGCCTTTCCAAATACATGTACATCCTGTTGGATTCCCTCCAACAACCTGCCCACCACCGAGGTCAGGCTCACTGGTCTATAGTTCCCTGGCTTGTCTTTACCGCCCTTCTTAAACAGTGGCACCATGTTTGCCAACCTCCAGTCTTCCAGCACCTCCCCTGTGACTATCAATGATACAAATATCTCAGCAAGAGGCCCAGCAATCACTTCTCTAGCTTCCCACAGAGTTCTCGGTTACATCTGATCAGGTCCTGGGGATTTATCCACTTTTAATCATTTCGAGACATCCAGCACTTCCTCCTCTGTAATCTGGACATTTTGCAAGATGTCACCATCTATTTCCCTACTGTCTATTTCTTCCATATCCTTTTCCACAGTAAATACTGATGCAAAATATTAATTTGGTATCTCCCCCATTTTCTGTGGCTCCATACAAAGGCCACCTTACTGATCTTTGAGGGGCCTATTCTCTCCCTAATTACCCTTTTGTCCTTAATATATTTGTAAAAACTCTTTGGAGTCTCCTTAATTCTATTGCCAAAGTTAATTCATGTCTCCTTTTTGCCCTCCTGATTTCCCTCTTAAGTATACTCCTACTTTCTTTATACTCTTCTAAGGATTCAACCGATCTATCCTGTCTATACCTGACATATACTTCCTTCATTTTCTTAACCAAACCCTCAATTTCTTTAGTCATCCAGCATTCCCTATACCTACCAGCCTTCCCTTTCACCCTGACAGGAATGTACTTTCTCTGGATTCTTGTTTTGTCATTTCTGAAGGCTTCCCATTTTCCAGCCGTCCCTTTACCTGCAAACATCCAACTCCAATCAGCTTTCAAAAGTTCTTGCCTAATGCCATCAAAATTGGTCTTTCTCCAGTTTAGAACTTCCACTTTTAGATCTGGTCTATCCTTTTCCAACACTATTTTAAAACAAATAGAATTATGGTTGCTGGCCCCAATGTGCTCCCCCACAGACACCTCAGTCACCTGCCCTGCCTTATTTCCCAATAATAGGTCAGGTTTTGCACCTTCTCTTGTAGGTACATCCACATACTGAATCAGAAAATTGTCTTGTACACACTTAAGAAAATCCTCTCCATCTTTAACGCTATGGCAGTCTCAGTCTATGTTTGGAAAGTTAAAATCCCCAACCATAACTACCCTATTATTCTTACAGATAGCTGAGATCTCCTTACAAGTTTGTTTCTCAATTTCCCTCTAACTATTAGGGGGTCTATAATACAATCCCAATAAGGTGATCATCCCTTTCTTATTTCTCAGTTCCACCCAAATAATTTCCCTGGATGTATTTCCGGGAATATCTTCCCTCAGCACAGCTGTAATGTTATCCCTTATCAACAATGCCACTCCCCCTCCTCTCTTGCCTCCCTTTCTATCCTTCCTGTAGCGTTTGTATCCTGGAACATTAAGCTGCCAGTCCTGCCCATTGCTGAGCCATGTTTATTTATATCTGTCAGCCAGGGCTCCCTCATGGAGCAGATTAACAGCCCCAATCAGGGAACTTATATTCTATGAGGTCCACCTGGCTGAAGACATTAAAATTACATCAATAAGGCTCTTAAATCTTTTCCAAACTGCTCCTACATCTTTTGAATCTACTTTTTTTTTAAAAAGTAGAACAGGAATAACTTTAATTTCTCTTCCGCTTAAAGCAATGTGGTGGATTTTCACTTTACCCTGTTTTCAAAATGGCAGCCACCATTAGTAAAGCTTTTCAGATTCAATATAGTTCCACTGGTCTGACTGGTTTACTTTAGCCTCCAAAACAGCTTTCTTGCAGTTTCAAGTCAGCTCTGCAGTATTCAGTTTTAGCAGTTTTGGATTCTGGACCTGTCCATTGTTATTTTCTTAACGGCATATTTCTTAACAATAACGCTCATTGTTTTACCATGCTATTGCAGCAGTTCCCTCTACTGTTTCTCTCTGGAATTTTAATGAATTCTTCACTTTATTGGCTATTTCAAAGCTGTAACCACTGTTCAGGATGGCAGCAGTGGAAGGGGTGACATTATCACATCCATTCTGCCTGCTTTCCTTTTATCCTATTTTTCATTTCTTTTTCACTTCTTTTCAAATTTTATTTTAGTTTTTAGCTTTTATTACTTCTATTTCAGATGCCATAGAAGCAGCGGTGGTGACGGATCATGGCAGCAGTTGGGGTCCACCATGAGCCCAGATAGCAGCAGCTGCAATTGGCAGCCAGTGGTGATGGATGGTGGTAGCGGCTGTCACTGGTGACACGGTGGTCGGTGCCGAAACCTTGCGAGCAGCAGTGAAGTCTGGCTCACCCAGGTGGGTCATAACCCCCCCCATGTGGCTCAGCGTGCCTTCTGTGAAGAACAACTTACCTCCTGACTCCTCAATGCCTGTCCATCATCTAAAAGTCAGGATGGTCATGGGATATTGTTCATTTGCCTGGATGAGTGCAGCTCCAAAAACATTCAAGAGGCTTGATGCCATTCAGGATAAAGCAACCCGCTTGGATTTCACCACGTTCAACATCCAGCAAGGCACAGAGAGCCATCTACTAGATACACTGCTTAACAATTCACTAAGGCCTCTCTGGGCATGGATCAAACCCACAACATCTACAAGGACAAGGACAGCAGACATATGGGAACACCACCACCTGCAAGTTCCCCTCCAAGTCACACACTATCCAGGCTTGCAATTGTATCATCGTCACTGTCACTGGGTCAAATTCTTGGAACTCTCTCCCTAACTACTGGACTGACACACTTTTAAGATGACACCTCACCACCCAGTGTCTCAAGAGCATTAAGGAATGGCCAATAAATGCAGGCCAATGTGTTTGAATAGAAAGAAAATTGCAACACAAGGTTTCCAGTTCTGCCCACCACCCTCCTACCGCCACTGCCTGGAAGCAGTGGCCTACACCTCATAGTATTCCAGTACTTCAGGCTGTCACCAGCTGGGATCAAGGGCCCACTTGCTTGAAACCTTTTCCAATCAATTCCCATTGCCCTCAATCAATCTTTCCTTCCCTCAATTGCCACCCCTATCAACTTCTACCCTTTCCCCAAATGAAACCCCTCCCTCCTTCTGTGGAATCTCCTTTCTCTTGCCGCTTTGTTTACTGTGAAGAAGGATCTCAATGATAAAGTTGCCAGGTGGTTTAGGAGAGAGGTAACTGTTAGTTTTGGGTGAGAAGTGGAGGGAAGGAAGAAGGTGGGGAGCAGAAAGGAGGGGTGGGTGCTATGGCAGTGAAGGTAGAGATTCACAATTAAAGCCACACCGAAAGGCAAGTGAGTAACATGCAACCAGGCAGAAACCAGGGAGCAAACCTGCTATTATCCACAAAACCTCAGTGGATAGTAAGAAATTTGTTCATGACTGAATGAACATTTTTCGGGGCTATTCAAAGTGTAGCAGTAGTCTGTTTACAAGCTTGGACAGAGGTAGTGGGAGAGATAATATAAACATCAAGAAATTTGTCACTCTATGAGAACTAGCAAAAGACTGAGATGGGCATTGTGAAAAACACTAAAGTAAAGCAATGGGAAGCCTGAGGTGTGGGGCAGCAATTTGTTCTCACAATGGATGTTACAATAAGCAGCTTTTCAAAAAGAAAAGACAGCTGGAGCGTCCTGGTTGACCTGGCTACACTTGTAATGTCATCAATGCTGATCAACAGCAACATTTCCAATTTCTTTGCACTCATCCTGTCAACAGTAAGATGTTAAGTTAAATGAACTTATTTAGCAACAGTAACATTATGTAAACAAATGGAAGTTCATTAGAAACAAATATTCCCTGAGAGAAACAAATCCCAGAAAGACACAAATAGGTGCGGTATTACAATAAATTCAAAGTGTTTTAAAAACAAACGTAGTGAAACAGCTGTCCATGGAGAATATGGAGATAAACATTTTATTTAAAATTTCTCCCAGGTTAGTATTAATGATTTATTGGAGAGGTTACAAGGTAAATAGGTATTATCTGCAGAGACTGAAACTCGCCTCTTTCTGCTGCTAACATCACAATTGCATAAGAATAACCCGACAGGCAGTGCAAATGGCTGCCATTTCTTTCTGCTGGAGCTCAGTAGTGTGTGACTGTCAGAAATGCAAAGATGCAGTCAAAATGTACAGATAATGAACAACATACTGTGAAATCCATCATGCAGATGCATGAACTACAGCTGCAGATATAGATATGAGCATTTGAGAGAGAAGGCAAGTTCTTGACAGCAAAGAGTTAATCTTTGGTGTCACTATTTGCAAATAATCTTTCCAGGCTAACTATTCATTTCTTAAAAAAGAACATCGAGTAAAAATGGACTCGACCAACTACATCAACACAAATATGCTGGTCATATTCTGTGCTAAAATTCACATGGGTTCTGGTTATAAATGCATGTGTATAAATAAAACATGCCATCCATCTAAGACTGAAATACAGGAGTCTGCATTAGCCTGTGCAGTCACCTGATCTGTTTATCTTTCCCCAAACTTTGCTTTGAGCGAATGCTGCAATGTAAGTTTAAAAAAAACATTAATAATAGAGAGGTGCAGGATGATAAATTAACCAGGCTTGTGTTAATTTTTCATTTTGACAGATTATTGCCTGTCAAAAGGCAGAAGAGCCACCTCTTGTACATATAATGTGGAAGCTTGCTCGTTTTACCAGAGACTTTTTTTTGCACAAATTAGGTACTGTGGCTTCTCCAATGGATGAAAAATTCATGACAATCTATAATTTACGTGGAGGAAGATAACTAATGTACTAAAACCTGTCATTAAATTGTTTCTTTCTTTCTTTATTCATCTCTTTCAGAGCTGAGGCCAATTCAGCAAAGAATTTGGTATAAATTGCATTTTGTTATAAAGCTATTTAAAATAATTCTGTTACGGTGCTGAATTGTACTGGGCATTGTCTTCAACTGAAAGGTATTACATCCATCTTAATGCTTTCAGATTATTTTCATTTCATTCATTAATGTAAATTTAGCAAACAGTTAGAATTTTACAACGAATAGATAGAAGGCATGATTTTAAGTATAATTGGAGTTTGTATTGTTATACACACCCTAGAAATTCCATTGTGGAACTGTTCTTTCACCAGCTCAATAATAAGGATGGGTTCATTTAGAAAGTTGACAATTAGGTGAATTGTGCTGATTCTTGTAAAGCTCAGAAGAAGTAAATTCATATTTCCCAGTATGGTTGCAAGCATCAAAATAGACTTGACAGGATAACATTATTTTCCACACAGGATGAGAAACAACAATAAGGTGACTCAAATGATTTGCACAGATCACAAAGGTGTTTCTGTGGCAAATGTATGAGAAACCTAAGTGAGGCTTGTTGTATGCAATTAACTTCTGAGCTGAAATGTTGTTGCTCACATGTCAAAGTTTTCGTCATTTGATGTTTGGTGTTTCTAAATCAAAACGCAACACAGATCTGTGGACCTTTCCTCACAGGAAAAAGAGTGTAGCGTACCTTTTATGCTTCTGAATTTCTAAAGATTGCTACTGCAAACCAATACAATAGAGCTTTCTGATCTTATCCACGTACAAATTCGCAAGTCTATTTTTGTGAGTGGAAAGAGTCACTTTCCCTGCCAGCATTTCAATTGACCCACTTCCTCCCACAAGCTCAAGTTAACAACTATAAAAAGAATTTGCTAAATTCTGCTGACATCATCAATTTGAGGAAGAATGGTAATGATTTTGTCACACAGTGACCTTCTTAGTAAACCTAGAGTTCCAATACTTCTAGCCTCCCGAGTAAAAAGTCATAAGAGTACATTCAGAAAGAATTTGCAGTACAAAACAATGAGAGATTCAGGTTTCTAGAATCAATGGTAGCTCCATTGCATTGAGCCTCACTATCCTTTTCAATCTTGTTTAGATAAACAGTCAATTCATTTTTATTTTGTCACCAGATATTTTCATTCAATGTTCATCTTTCATCTTGTCTTATATTTTGTTTCTGCATCAAACAGCAATGTAAAAATAAGAACAATTGAAGCAGGAGTAGACCATCTGGCCCATCAACCTTGCTCTGCCATTCAATAAGATCATGGCTGATTTTTTTGTAGACACAGCTCCACTTACCCACCCGTTCAGCCATGACTCTTAATTCCTTTACTGTTCAAAAATCCATCTATATTTGCCCTAAAAACATTCAACAATGTAGCATTAACTGCTTCAATCGGCAGGCAATTCCACAGACTCACAACTTTCTGGGAGAAGAAGTTCTTCCTCAACTCTGTCCTCAATCTGTTCCCTCTTATTTTGATGTCATGCCCTCTAGTTCTCGTTTCACCTGCCAGTGGAAACAACCTCACTTCTTCTATCTTATCTATTCCCTTCATAATTTTATATGTTTCTCTAAGATCACCCCTCAGTCTTCTAAATTCCAATGAGTTCAATTCCAGTCTCTCCTCATAAGTTGACCCTCTCAACTCCTGAGCTGAATATGTGTTGCTGGAAAAGCGCAGCAGGTCAGGCAGCATCCAAGGAGCAGGCGAAGCGACGTTTCGGGCATAAGCCCTTCTTCAGGAATGAGGAAAGTGTGTCCAGCAGGCTAAGATAAAAGGTAGGGAGGAGGGACTTGGGGGAGGGGCGTTGGAAATGCGATAGGGGGAAGGAGGTCAAGGTGACGGTGATAGGCTGGAGTGGGGTGGAGGCAGAGAGGTCAGGAAGAAGATTGCCAGTTAGGAAGGCAGTGCTGAGTTCGAGGGGTTTGACTGAGACAAGGTGGGGGGGAGGGAACATGAGGAAACTGGAGAAATCTGAGTTCATCCCTTGTGGTTGGAGGGTTCCTAGGCGGAAGATGAGGCGCTCTTCCTCCAATCCTCGTGTTGCTATGGTCTGGCGATGGAGGAGTCCAAGGACCTGCATGTCCTTGGTGGAGTGGGAGGGGGAGTTGAAGTGTTGAGCCACAGGATGGTTGGGTTGGTTGGTCCGGGTGTCCCAGAGGTGTTCTCTGAAACGTTCCGCAAGTAGGCGGCCTGTCTCCCCAATATAGAGGAGGCCACATTGGGTGCAGCAGATGCAATCGATGATGTGTGTGGAGGCGCAGGTGAATTTGTGGCAGATATGGAAGTATCCCTTGGGGCCTTGGAGGGAAGTAAGGGGGGAGGTGTGGGCGCAAGTTTTGCATTTCTTGCAGTTGCAGGGGAAGGTGCCGGAGGGAGTGGTCGTTTCGGAACGCTGATAGGGGAGGGAAGGGAAATCTGTCCCTGGTGGTGGGGTCTGTTTGGAGGTGGCGGAAATGACGGCGGATGATACGCTGTACATGGAGGTTGGTGGGGTGGAAGGTGACGACCAGTGGGGTTCTGTCCTGGTGGCGGTTGGAGGGGCGGGGCTCAAGGGCGGAGGAGCGGGAAGTGGAAGAAATGCGGTGGAGAGCATCGTCGACCACAGCTGGGGGGGGGAAATTGCGGTCCTTGAAGAAGGAGGCCATCTGGGTTGTACGGTTTTGGAACTGGTCCTCCTGGGAGCAGATGTGGCGGAGACAAAGGAATTGGGAATATGGGATGGCATTTTTCTAGGGGGCAGAGTGGGAGGAGGTGTAGTCTAGGTAGCTGTGGGAGTCGGTCGGTTTATAGTAAATGTCCATGTTGATTCGGTCACCAGAGATAGAAATGGAAAGGTCTAGGAAGGGGAGGGAGGATTCTGAGACGGTCCAGGTGAACTTGAGGTCGGGGTGGAAGGTGTTGGTAAAGTGGATGAACTGTTCAACCTCCTCGTGGGAGCACGAGGCAGCGTCGATACAGTCATCGATGTAGCGGAGGAAAAGGTGGGGGGTGGTGCCAGTGTAGCTGCAGAAGATGGACTGTTCCACATATCCTACGAAGAGGCAGGCATAGCTGGGGCCCATGTGGGTGCCCATGGCTACTCCTTTGGTTTGGAGGAAGTGGGAGGATTGGAAAGAGAAGTTGTTCAGGGTGAGGAACAGTTCAGTCAGTCAAAGGAGGGTGTCAGTGGAAGGGTACTGGTTGGTACAGCGGGAAAGGAAGAAGCGGAGGGCTTTGAGTCCTTCGTGATGGGGGATAGAGGTGTACAGGGACTGGATGTCCATGGTGAAGATAAGGCGTCATCTCCTCTCAACTCCTGAATCAACCTCGTGAACTTTATTGGCACCCCCTCCACTGCCAGTACGTAAGAAAAATAACAGTACACAGTACACCAGGTGTAACCGCGCCACCACCCTGTACAGCTGCAGCATAACCTCACAATTTTTAATATCCCTCTAGCAATGAAAGACAATATTTCATTTGCCTTCTTAATTACCTGCTGTACCTGCATACCAACCTTTCGTTATTCATGCACAAGGACACCCAGGTGCCTCTGCACAGCAGCAAGATGAAATTTTTCAGCATTTTAATAATTGCCCATTTTGCTGTTAGTCCTATCAAGATAGATGGCCTCACATTTACCAATGTTGTACTCCATCTGTCAGACCCTTGCTGACTCAATCTACCTATATCCCTCTGCAGACTTTCAGTGTCCTCTACACACTTTGCTCTACCACTCATCTTAGTGTCATCAACATACTTTGACACATTATCCTTGGTCCCCAACTCCAAATTATCGATGTAAGTTGTAAAGAATTACAGTCCCAACACTGATCCCTGAAGCACACTACTGGCCACTAATCACCAACCAGAAAAACACCCATTCATTCCCACTCTTTGCTTTCTGTTAGTTAACCAATCTTCTATCCAGGCTAATACATTGCCTGTAACACTATGCACCTTTATTTTAAGCAGCAGCCTTTTGTGCAGCACCATATCAAAAGAAATGCAAGTGAGCAAAAGAGCTGGAAAGAGAGAAAATGAGGGAGAGGAGATACAAATTGGGAAAAGAAAGGAAGTAAGCAAAAAAAAAGAGATGGAAGTGAACGAAAAAACCCATGACAGACAAAAAGGAGAGGATGATAAAAAGAGAACTAAACAGGAAGGATCAAAGAGAACTATAGTCTGGCAGACAATATGAGAGAAGGGAGAGGAATCAATATTGGAAGATTTTACTGGAAATGCTGAATGTTGTTCTCGTCCACTCCCTCATTAGAGAGCAACCACTCTGGATGAATCATTATGTCCCAAATAAGATTGCTAAAGCAGGGTCTTCATGATGATCTCAGCCACTGCACGAAGAGAGCAAGTGGGTGGTCCTGAGATGCAGCCTTGTCCAATCCTCCATCTGGGTGCCTGCTCCTGTGCACAAAGGGCCCTTTCAGCAGCTTTTCAATGCGAATTGCTTGTGCACCCTTCAACGTAAGTCTGTTCTTCCTGAACTGCCTGCATGTGGATCGAAGAAGTGCCTAGAAGACTGTGAAAGCTTGGAAAACATTTTATGTCTGTGAGTGAGGAAGAAGTGTGCAGATAAAGGCTAGACAGTTAAAACAAACTGCCCACCTCTATGACCATTAAGGGTTTGCTTCTGGTCTGTGCAAGGCTGACTGGGTGAAAAAGATATTCACAACCTATAAGCTAGAATAGAACCTGTTACTTATATTTGTCTGCAGCAAGATTGGACTTTGGATAATGCGATGCTTCTGTGACGAATGACTATAAAAACGTACTGCATTTTTCTGTATTCCTCAGGGTTTTCATTCTGGTTAGTGTGGAGTACACATGCTTCCTACTTCCATTTGAAAAAACGATTGAAAACCTGTACTCCTTTGTACTGCCACTGTTTTTCCCCATTTCTTGTCACCGTCATTCACCTCCCTGTCTCTAAATTCCTCCTAACTCCAAAACCTCTCTGGAATGTTTTCTTGACACTAACTTCTGTCTGTATGAGGTTTGCCTTCAGATTACTGCTGACACAGACCCCACGTTGCACTTGGTTTATTTGGTAGAAGAATAAAGTGGAGGAGTCTCCTCTTTCCTTTCACTCTGAGTGCAAAAATCCCCACATAATCTTTACAGTCAAATATATTCTCACAGGTATTAATCTGAACCAGGGATAAGACCACAAAGCATCATTAACTGTTTCTTTTCTTCACACTTAACTAACATTGTGGGCTTCTCTCTGCAGTAATGCAGAGTCTATCTCGATTCCAGTTGATCTGCAACAAACAAGTACAAATAAAACCGTATCAACTGCGAATGAGTTAACATGAACATTTCAGCTGTTAGGATGTTTGTTTAACGTGAACAAATCAGTTAACACTTGGGAGTCTGAAAGTAGCTTCAATCAAACGGAACATACAAAGTTTGTTGGATTTTTCTGTGAGGAAGGAGAATAGTTTGTGTGTGGAATGAACTGCCAGAGGAAGTGATGAATACAGGTGTATCTACAACATTTAAAAGACATTTGGATAAGTACATGAATAGAAAAGATTTGGAGAGATATGGGCCAAATACAGACACATGAAACTAGTTTAGTTTGGGAGCATGGGCAGCATAGACTAGTTGGACTGAAGGGTCTGTTTCCATGCTATATGGCTCAATGACTCTCTGAAAGATATGCTTTTAGATGAGACAAAACAGGCAGTCTGTCAAGTTTGACTATAGAAAATGTTTGACAAGCTGGAAACAAAAGGCATTCAGCAAAATTGTCCTAGTTGATCACTTTATCTGCTAGAAGGTAAGATAGAGTCACCTGAACATTGAAATGATGATAATATATGTCAGCTGGCAATTTCATTAAAACTGCTCCCACTCCACTTCTACATTTGAGTAGGAGTGCAGTGGGAAAGCCAGTGAGCAGACACCCTGTCGTGCTTCTTGGTGAGGAAGGGGGAAATCAGCTCACCTCTTTTTTAACCACTGCATGAAATAATTTTATTGTTGTTTTGGTACAATTATCACACTTCAATTAAAATATAATTAATTAGATCAAAATGAAGGATCCAATTTATAAGGTTTTCCTGAGTAAGAGGAATTTTATGATTGTTAAGATGGGTGTAGAGTGGAAGAGTCGAGTATTGACAGAAAGGTAAAAGCAATTGCTGTTTAAATTTCTTCAAATATTTGAGATGTGAGAATGACCCTGATCTTGATTGTTTAGCTGTTGTCTTGAATATTCAATAGTGGCAAAGTTTGTAGGTATCTTTTGAGTTCTCATTGAATGGATATTTTTCCAAATTTCTTTCTCATGGGTGGTTTGTTTCCTGAGGTTGAGAGAGACAGAGATTGAGAGGCTTGCAGAACTTTTGCTGTTAACAGTCATTTTTTTTCTCTTTTTGCTCTGCTGCTCAAAGCAGCAGATGATATAGGTCAATTTGTGAGTCTGTTCCATTGTTATTCCAAGTTGACAGTTGCAGGTTATCTATGAATTTCCAACACGTGCAACTTATCATACAAGTATAGATTAAGCAGGAGGTACAAATTTTCTTGACACTAACTCAGTTGGCTGATATCAGTCTTTAGATACTGTGGTAAACTCAGTGCAGACGGGTGTCCTTCATTCGTTGTGGGTTCTGTGGACTTGCCTCAATGTGTGGACATGTGATCACAGCAGCCATTTTAGGTCAGTATTCATTCTTTTTTAAAAAAAACATTTTTAGTCCATGAAGCCCTCGGGTATTAATATCAGATGATAGTAGGTGAATATCAATAGAAACTGTTTACCATTACTGCAACATTCTGCCAATGCTACAGTACTGAATTAGCATGAGGAATTAATTGCCTTTTCTCAAGCTTTCCATTAAGTACCTCTAAGGCTATTTCATTCCATCATTTTGGCTGATTAAAATCCAGATTCTGAAGTTAAAAGACTAATGCTAATCAAAAATTGTATTTACTGTCTTTTGGTGAAGCCATTTACAAATAAAATGGAAAGCTTTCTAAAGTGGAGTACTAAAGGTTGGAACGAGGGTAGGATGGGTCTAAAAAATGGTCAAAAGATTTTAATTGATATGAATTGAACAATCCATTTCAGTGAGGGCCTCATAAACAAGGGAAGCTAGCAGAGCCTTTTCTACTTTACAGATGGACATATCTCAATTCTTCCTAACAGAGCTTTCCCTCATTTTTGTAAATTTAAATGGGAAAAATTAACAATCAAACAAACAATGGGCAAGATATAAAAATAATAGCACTACCACTGAAACTGTGCAAATCACCCAGCAGATCCTTAACACAGCTCTTTTATATCAGGACCCTCACCGATAGGTTTCTGGAAGCTGCCCTTTTACTCTCCACATGAAGGTATCCTCCCCAGCTGCACAGGTCGTGAAGGTGCCTCTGATCATTAGCACGTTAGATGCTCTCTTTCAACATTGCATCCTCTTGATGAGCAGGAGATCATTGTGGTGGGTGTGATGCCAACATTATGCTTTGCCCATTCGCAGTATGGATGGGCAGAATCTGCAGGCCTGCCTAGAGCTTTTAATAGGGTGGCTGAGGGAACGTACTTTGGCAGGAGGCAAAAGTTCAGTTTCCTGACAGTGGCTTAAAGTTTTGCTAGTTGTTTGAACCTTTTAGACATGTCAGCTTTCCCAACCTTGTTTGTATTTGTTTATTTATCACTTATACTTGTTAACAAGTTAGCCCCCTGGATGAATGTTCACTCGTTAACCAAAACTGAGAAATTTAATATGTTCACAAAACCGATTATATATGGGACATGTACCTTGTGGACTAGAGTTCTTCTGGAACCTACAGTGAGTTCTTCATCAACTTGGCTCCTTCATAAGGAGCTGTAACCAAGGACAAACTCTTACAGTGTAAGAGATGAAACTTGCCTGGGCCAACGAGCTCAGGAGAAGTCTCAGTTTAATGTGGGTCTTGTTGTTGTTGTTAAAACCTTAGTGTTAGGAGTGAAGGTTTACTGGACCCGTAAGCCTGCCCTAAGCAAAGCATCCACACTGTCTACTGCCAGCAAACCTGAGCAGGCAGGCGAGAGGGGCTCAACAAAAAAGACATCTGAAATGAAAAGGGGGAGCTACTGAAAAGGAGGCTCAACAGAAAAGATTCAGAGAAAGATGGGTTTGGGCCAAGGAACACCAAAGAATGGATCTTAAAGCAAATGGTTGTTCAGGGCAATGTAAGGATGCTGAGGAATTGAAGGTCCAAACTGGAGTGCAAAGGGGAGAATCACAATGTTAGAAGCAAGGCAAACAAGGCAGGGTGGGTACTGCATATTAAGGAAGGGGAGCACAATGGCATAATTAGTTGAGCTGGGCAGAGACAGCAAGTAGGTGAACTGAACAAGGAGCGGTGGAAGGCTAAGGTTTGGCATAAGGATCTGGATGGAAATGTGATTGGGAGATGTGCAGGAAATATCAAGGGAGATAGTGAATGAGCCTGGGGAATTTGTAGGGAGACAGACGGAATGCCTGAGGAGAGCAGGCCATCTACAATTAAGGAAACAAGTTTTATTCTGGAGGATAAACAAATCGAATTAAAAACTTACAACCACCATCTGTCTCTAAATTAGTTTCCAAACCAAGGCCTTTCAGATACCACAGAGTGCAAATGGGAGAGGCATGAGATCTGTTTGCATGTGTTCCTACACAGCACAAACACAGAGCTGATTGGAGGAACCGAAACACAAACCAAAAGGTACCATTGTACTAACATAAAGTTAAAGGTATTACACCTAAGGGAAGCACTCACTGCAGAATAAAGGTGATGAAGGTCACATAGCTTCAAATACAAACATCTCAACCATTCACGAACCTTTGACAAGGAAATGAACTGAGAATCACTATGACTGTTGATGATGCCGGGGTGAGGGTAAGATAAATCATTCCATATTCAGCTGATCAGGAGCATTCATAGACCCCTGCGTATGAACGTTCAGGACATGGTGTTGAAACGATTATGCAGGTTGTAGGGCTGTATCTCATGGAAAATGAAGGTTAGAATAAGGTCATTGCCACAAGTGTGGAAAGCGATTTAAAGGTCTTGCATATGGACAGCACCAAGAAGTGGGAAAACTGTGATGGACCATAGAGGATGAACTTCACTGTGTAAACGTGACTATAAAGTAATCTTGCACCCAGGCAGCCAGATTAAGGCACATAAAAGTAGATTGACAGTGTGAAGATCTCAAATGGGAAACTCCAGCTGTTTATTCACATATCAGTACTTCAGTGGCCAACTTAACTCAGCAGTTGTTTCAGCTTTACTAAGGTTGACAGAAATAAGGAGGAGGATGAGGAGAAGTGATGAATACTGCCAATATACCCAGAGGCTGAAGCTCAGGAACTGCAGCCTAGGTCAAGCAGGCAAAGTATGAGAGGTGAACCAGGGTCTCCAGCACCATCGAGCAGCATACCAAGAAAGGATGGACTGAAGGAGTAGCAGATATCTGCAGATTAGTGGAAGGCAGTGCCAGTGGTGTCTTTGCATGACTAGAGACACTATCACCAATATCCACCACTGTGCAGGCAGACTTCAGTCACACAACTTGAGACATAGTATATAACTGTGGAGCTGAGGATTACAGTAACACTAAATTTCTTATCCACCAGCACTTTTCAACCTGGGAACATGTGTGGTAAGTCCAAATCAATGACCCTTGTGAGGTCAGCAATGCCTTTGACAGGAAAACAATTCAGTTTGTCCAAAACACCGCTATCCAGACAGCAACGTTTCTGAGCTACTATCAAGAGTTACAATCAGCTAAGATGCCTGAGCTACTATCAAGAGTTACAAACAGCTAAGGTGCCTGAGCTACTATCAGAGCTACAAACAGCTAATGTGCCTGAGCCACTATCAGAGCTACAAACAGCCAAGGTGCCTGAGCTACTATCAGAGTTACAAACAGCTAAGGTGCCTGAGCTACTATCAGAGCTACAAACAGCCAAGGTGCCTGAGCTACTACCAGAGTTACAAACAGCCAAGGTGCCTGAGCTACTATCAGAGTTACAAACAGCCAAGGTGCCTGAGCTACTATCAGTTACAAACAGGCAAGGTGCCTGAGCTATTATCAGAGTTACAAACAGGCAAGGTCCCTGAGCTACTATCAGAGTTACAAACAGGCAAGGTGCCTGAGCTACTATCAGAGTTACAAACAGCTAAGGTGCCTGAGCTACTATCAGTTACAAACAGCCAAGGTGCCTGAGCTACTATCAGAGTTACAAACAGCCAAGGTGCCTGAGCTACTATCAGTTACAAACAGGCAAGGTGCCTGAGCTACTATCAGAGTTACAAACAGCCATGGTGCCTGAGCTACTATCAGAGCTACAAACAGCTAATGTGCCTGAGCCACTATCAGAGCTACAAACAGCCAAGGTGCCTGAGCTACTATCAGAGTTACAAACAGCTAAGGTGCCTGAGCTACTATCAGTTACAAACAGCCAAGGTGCCTGAGCTACTACCAGAGTTACAAACAGCCAAGGTGCCTGAGCTACTATCAGAGTTACAAACAGCCAAGGTGCCTGAGCTACTATCAGTTACAAACAGGCAAGGTGCCTGAGCTACTATCAGAGTTACAAACAGGCAAGGTCCCTGAGCTACTATCAGAGTTACAAACAGGCAAGGTGCCTGAGCTACTATCAGAGTTACAAACAGCTAAGGTGCCTGAGCTACTATCAGTTACAAACAGCCAAGGTGCCTGAGCTACTATCAGAGTTACAAACAGCCAAGGTGCCTGAGCTACTATCAGTTACAAACAGGCAAGGTGCCTGAGCTACTATCAGAGTTACAAACAGCCATGGTGCCTGAGCTACTGTCAGAGCTACAAACAGCTAATGTGCCTGAGCCACTATCAGAGCTACAAACAGCCAAGGTGCCTGAGCTACTATCAGAGTTACAAACAGCTAAGGTGCCTGAGCTACTATCAGTTACAAACAGCCAAGGTGCCTGAGCTACTACCAGAGTTACAAACAGCCAAGGTGCCTGAGCTACTATCAGAGTTACAAACAGCCAAGGTGCCTGAGCTACTATCAGTTACAAACAGGCAAGGTGCCTGAGCTACTATCAGAGTTACAAACAGGCAAGGTCCCTGAGCTACTATCAGAGTTACAAACAGGCAAGGTGCCTGAGCTACTATCAGAGTTACAAACAGCTAAGGTGCCTGAGCTACTATCAGTTACAAACAGCCAAGGTGCCTGAGCTACTATCAGAGTTACAAACAGCCAAGGTGCCTGAGCTACTATCAGTTACAAACAGGCAAGGTGCCTGAGCTACTATCAGAGTTACAAACAGGCAAGGTCCCTGAGCTACTATCAGAGTTACAAACAGGCAAGGTGCCTGAGCTACTATCAGAGTTACAAACAGCTAAGGTGCCTGAGCTACTTTCAGAGTTATAAACAGCCAAGGTGCCTGAGCTACTATCAGTTACAAACAGCCAAGGTGCCTGAGATACTCTCAGAGTTACAAACAGGCAAGGTGCCAGAGCTATCCAGCCAGATTCCTGAACAGGACTGTGCTTTACTCTTCCAATATTCAGCTTGTTTGGGACTACAGACAACAATTCTGCAGGTGTATGCCTTTTATCCATGGAACTATGACTGTGCTTGTATTCTACATGTCACCTGGGGTCTGCCCACCACAAAACTTAGAGGGCTGTCTCATGGGCAACAACGAGTCAGACCAGAAGGAATGGCTTGATGCCACACAGGGCTGCAATGCTACCAAGGCTTCCACAAGGGCCATCATAAGACAGACTATTGACCTACTGAAGATATGCTTTGTTCCGTGGATTGCTCAATAACAGCAGGATCTCCAGGATAGTGATTGTTTGGTGTGCACTGCACAAACTACTTTGAAGACAGCATGAGCGTATTGAAGTCATGGAGATGGAGCAGGCACCTGGCTCCTCAGATGAGAAAGAAAAGGGTGTCTAACAAAAGTGCTCATGAACTGAGTGGATGATAAAGGTGGTGTGAAAGCCAGGGCAGGAGTGAGACAAGGCAGATAGGCCCAAGAGATTTTGATAGCAGTTAGATTTGTGGGTGAGTGACTGGATTAACATAAGTGAATATTCAAATCTATGAACAAATTATAACACATTAACATTTCTGCCCTCAAGGAAATGCTTGATTTATAACTTTAAAATATTAAACTTCTTTATTTGGCATAAATTGTAGGTTAATTTGATCCTTTGATACCTATAACCTCCTGTCAGTTTTCTAGTCAGAATATCATTGTAAAGTTATACAGAATTACACGGGCTGCACTGATAAAACTCAAACTTTCATTTCCAAGGGACATTCTTTTCTCACTGGGATGTAGAGGGACTACACCATGCTGAGTGAGGCCAGAAACTCCGACATCTAACTAAAACTCCTGCTTTCCAGAGGTGGATCTCCTCCTGGAAAACAGCAATGAATAAGAAGCTCAGCACTTTCTCACTGCTACACATGCTGTTCATCAGTGACCCCAAAACTGGTCTCCAAAGAAATATATATAGTCAGAAGTCTTAACAGATTGAAAGAGACAACATGAATGTCATACAAACTGTTGTATCAGTGTCATTTCTGTAATTTTGCCTGTATTGCTGCCTCCGGTACCTTGGATAGGCTTCCTCCATTAAGTGGGCCTAGAGGAGATTGACCTGTCGGGGAAGAACTGCACTAATGCAGGTGAGACTTCCTTGAGCTGAACTGATGGAGGCATTCCTATACTGAGGAGCCTCTGGAGTATCTTGAGACGACAATATCTGGGTGCCTGACCGTGTCTCCTCTCTGCCAGTACAGAAAATCACCTCACAGAGCCCTTCGGAAGATGGGCCATCTGAAGAAAGAACAAGGTCTCTCAGGCCTCTCTTGCCTGGTCATGGAATGATAGAATAAACGTCCCCCACTATATCTGGTATGTACCCATATGCCAGCACAACAGAATCCGGCAAAACTTATTCAAACTCCTCTGCCCTTCACTCAAATCTGTGCATCATCTCTGACAGATGTTCCCATATGTTTGTATCTCTTTCAGCTCATTCATGACTGAGCCCATTTGTTCTTGGCTCTGCAGGAGCCTATTCTACAGCAGTCCTCTGAAAGCCTCCGCTACTTCTATCTTCTGTAGTTGCAGGCTCATCTCAGTGCTGTACTCACTAGAATGTGACCCCAAGCCTACCCTGGGTAAATTGTCCACTATGGTGAATGTCTCTGCATTGGTGAAGGATTGGGAGGAAGACCTTGATGGTACATTTCCCAAGGTTCATGACTGTGTTCCTCCTTGGAGATAGACTAAAAGCTGCTGGTCGGGATAGTTCTGGAGGCTGGGACTCTTTTTACAGTCCTACCTTGGAAGTGGGTTCTGAAGGTTACATAGAAAAACAATTATTTGTAAGCACCAGCCTTACCCAAGGTTTTATTAAAGGCATTGGTGCTTGAGGTGCAGCTGTCAGTGGCTGCTTAGAGGCTGGAAATATCCAACCTGCCCTTTGACATTGGCATGTTCCTGGCTTGACAGCTTGGCGAGCTGTTCCTTGAAGGGGGTAAGGAGCCTTGTCTCAGGGACACTCTCATTTCACCTTTCAGCTTTTGTGCATTCACCTACAGTAGGAGAGGAGCATTAAGGCACATTAGTTGGGGAGATGAGTACTTTGCATACATTGGTTAATACAATAGAGGTATCAATCCCCAGAGGTGTGATTGTTCGTGTGAATTATTGGTTGAGAACATGTGGAAAGGTGGCAGTTCAGAGGGACATGTTCTGTGAAAACCATTCGATATGTCCATTCTCTTCATTGTGTTGAAAGGTCACTGAAGCTGGTGGTGCTTGAGTTCCTGCTTGTTGTAGCTCCAGTTATGTTTTAAATGTAAACCTTGGCAGATATTTGAGGGATAGTATCATTGGTAGCTACAATGAAGTAACAGACATTGATTGCATTTGACGCATCTGGTGCAGACATCTGTTATCAAAACTTATGTGTGACAATCCTGTGCAGAGGCAAGCTTACAGGTAACTCACTCTCACAGGGGCAGGAAACACTGTGCAAACTGTGGTACGTAACCGGCAGAGTACAACAGATCATAGCACTGTCCAGGCTGTCTTCCTTCATTGGAATAGCATTTTGTTGCCATCTCCAGACAAAAGCATTTCCACTCTGTCCTGGACAGCCTTCAGGTGAACTTCTACAAGGTATTGTTGAACCACTGCTGGTTCTGTGATATTTCCAAGGGTGGGCCCGGATGATGAGTGAACATTGAGTGGTAGTTGAGGGAGGAATGATTTTCAAGCACTTTTTAAATATGAAGCCTGAAAGCTGAAGCCCAGAATGTCCTGCCTGGCTGACCATAAAATGTAACATTTCACCCAGCCCTGAATATATAATGAGCTGCAAACCGTGCAAGAAAACCTAACCCATTTCCAAGAGGAAGTACTCCCGATTTTCAACCTGTTGCTACTCTCACAGTAAATGCTTGCTTTTCTCACAGCAAATGGTGACCTCACAATTGCTGAAACATTTCCACTTTAACTCAAATGTGGCTTAACACTCACTGACAGTGAGCTCCAGTAATGGGAAAGGGTCACTGAATCATACAGCATAGAAACAAGTCGTTCAGCCCATCATGTCTGTGCCAACCACCAAACACCAATCTACACTAATCCCATTTACCTGCACCGTTAGTCCATTGCCTATTATGCCCTAGCATTTTGAGTACTCAACCAGACAACATTCTTAAATGTTGTGGAAAGTATCTATCTTCACCACCCTCTCAGGCAGCATTTTCTATACACCTATCACCCTCTGGGTGAAAAATTCTTTCTTAGATCTCCTCTTAACCATTCAATCCTCACCAAAAGTTTATGCCCTCCAGTCTTAGAAACATTTGCCATGGGAAAGAGATTCTCACAACCTACTTGTTTATGCCCCTCATAGTATACATATCTCAATCAGATTGCCCCTCAGCCTCCTCTGGTCCAAGGTAAACAAACCTAGCCTATCTCATAGCTGAGACGTTTCATCCCTGGCAACATCCTGGTGAAACTCCTCTGCACCCTCTCCAGTGCAATCGCATCCTTTACTATTTTTATCATTGCAGCGATGTACTCTGGAAAGAACAAATCTGTATGCAGTTTCTTTCCAATTTTAACTTCCATCCACATGCTAACATAATATGTGCAGCAAAATGATGAATAAAATACTCAAACTTGCTTTCCTCAAAAATCCGAATGCTTGTTTTTTTTTGTATTTGAGCTGCAGCTTGCCCTCAAGCAAGACACCCTCTTATTCCAAAGACCCATTTGCTTCACAACAATGAGAATTTTTTTTTTCCCTAACTGAACTAGAAAACCAAACTTCTGGGATTTAGACATGCTTGATTCTCAAAATGCATTTTTAAAAATAAATCTATTTGCTACTATTTCCCTATAGCTTCAGCTTCACTCAGAGGTTGGAATTTCAGGGCTGCGCAACTGCAGCAAGAGTCCAGTGAAACCACTGCCAACTGTCACCTTCAGTGTTTAATGGTGGCCATGATGTGGAGGTGTTGATGTCAGACTGCGATGGACAAGGTCAAAAGTCACACTACACCAAGTTATAGTCCAACAGGTTTATTTGAAGTCACAAGCCTTCGGAGCACTGCCACTTCATCAGGTGACTTCACCCAAAGGGGCAGCGCTCTGAAAGTTTCAAATACACCTGTTGGACTATAACCTGGTGTCATGTGACCCTTGACCTTCACTCTTTAAGACATTCCCTGGCCAGGTCATTTTCACCACCACAAAGATAGAAACAGGAGTAAAATAAGAAATTCCACTTGAGTAACCTCCAACACTGGGTTAGACCATGACTGATCTGCATCTCAATTCCATCGATTGGCCTCCTTTGGTACTCATACCTAACAAATGAGCAAAGTGTTGTGACTGCACTAGCCTGTCAGCAGGGTGGTCCTAGAATTGCAAATTTGGATTCATCATTTAATCCCCTTTTAATTTTTTGTCCGTTTAAATTTAAAAATAACAAGCACAAAACCTTTACTCTTGAAAAAGGTCAAAGGTTAGTTTATTACACAACTACTCTGGAAGTAACGAAGTAAAAAGTGATTTGGTATTGACTAAAAGACAGACATAAAGATTAAAAGTAAGTGTGGATTAAAGGTATTTTGAAAGGTGAACGTGCAAACAATCCATTAATGTTACAGGCCTTGTTTGCTTGAGAACTTCTTATTCTGAGGTGCAGGAGTTGAAAACGTGAAGTTAGAATTAATCAGTTGTGACAGGTTGTGTAGTTGAATTGCTAGAAAATTCTCCCGCAGGTGGATCGAACAGAACAGGTTCTTGGAGGGAACTCATGCCCCTTTGTTTTCTTTTTGTAGCACTGCTGGTTGAGGCATTTGGTAGCTTGGTTCCGCATGGTAGTCCTTCAGCTAGTTTGCCCTCTTTTGTTTCCATGTGAAGAACCATTACTCTCTGATTATATCTCTCTGAGCTTTTCTTGGACAAAATATTGTCTCACAGCCTGTCTCATACAGATCGTAACTTAAGACGGCCACTATTTCCCAAAGCTATTACATCATGCTTCCATATTATGTTACAGCCCCATCAACTGTCTTTTCATCATGGTAATTAACTTTTAACTGTCTCAACTGATGGGTTGTATATTTCTCAATGCCAAGTCGTGGTGAGCTATGAGAGCTATTCACGCCTCCAGAGGAACCGTTGTCATGGAGTTTCTGCTTACCCTTAGAAATGTTCATTGAATTTCAAAGAGGTCTCTTGTGATTTCATCCTGAAATAAGTGCAGTCTAGTCCCAATACCAGCTCAATTTGCTAGGGTAGTCATGTGACTTCTGGCACCCTATTTGTGTGATTTTGTATGCACTTTAAAGACAGATTAGCTTATTTTTAAACCAATCATATGGTAATTACACAGTCATGACACTCAGTCATAAAAGTTGGAATCCTCTTTTTTTTAAAATACCATCCTTTGCATGAAAACTTGCAACCTGATAATTTTTCGAGCTCAACAGATGGAGTTGCTTTTTGTGGTTTATGATCAAGGCATAGAGTAATGTTCAAGAGAGGAAACAAGCCAGAGTCAAAAATTCACTCTGCTCTTTAAAAATTGAACTGCCATGTACTCATGTCGTCCTTTCATTGTTACACCTAACACATTTTGTGATTAAATACAACTGTCAAAAGTATGTTCTCCGAATTGCATTCTATAAAATGAAAATATTTGGAATTCTTAGCTGATCTCTCTTTTTATCTGAAGAGGAAACAGAGCAAGCACATTTTGCATTGTTTTCTGAATTATAACAAAATGTTTGCAATATTTTTTCCAGAATGGAATGACACTTAAAGTATCCAGAATAATTTCACAAACACCACGTTGAGGACAGAATCAAGCTCAGTTGTGAGATCTTTCAGATTTAGGTAGCTTGCCAGGGTTCATTCTCAAGGCTTATTACTTTCAATAATAGGCAGTGGGGCATAGTACCATGGGGTATTGACTACCTTGGGCACTGCACTGCTGGAAGGAAGATAATACCTTAAGGAGACAAGGGAAGACAAATTCGAAAAGAATATTATAGAAAGGTACTTTAGAAGTTGGTTCAATCTCACACATATAGATGCATGTTGGCACCTGTCTAGGGAGTCCAATCTATATTTGATAGAGCCATAAATGATTCTTTTCCCCATAGAGTTTCACAGTTCATTTAACTATCTATTTACCTCATTGAAATGCATTTAGAAGTACCTTGTTTTAATCTGAATACTATATTGACAAATTTCCTGAAAATGCAATCTGAAATGATGTGTTAACAATGGCATAATAAATTGGTATAATTACTTTTATAACATCATTAAGCATCATTAATTATTATAATATATTTAATCTTATAGTTTTTAAATCAGATTATCTGCACCCTATAAACAGACATGAACCAATATTAATGACAGATATGAAGTGGTCCATGAATTAGATATGCCTATAACCTAGTTGAACTGTTGATTCATTTTAACAACCACTCTGTAAGAGAAATGAAATTCATAAGTGGATCAAAAAACATTATTAAAATTCTGGTGCTGGAAAATATTCCTGAACTTTTTAATTCCAAATGTCAGTGTGCAAATTCTGACAGAACATTGGCAATGGATTGGCAGGTGGTGTGTATATTTAAGATGGAGAAGGAGAGGCAATGGAAGAAAAAAAGGAAAGGAGGAGGATGGAAGTAGATTAGGGGCCAGTGCTTCGGGTAAATTTGAGGCTGTCACTGCCTACTTGTTATAACTGTGACGTTCAGCTGCCCCATTACCAGGCTCCTCTTCCACAGTGATGCCCTGACAGCTCGGGCCAGTTTTTAATTCAAAATATTTTAAACTGCTGCGTTAGGCTTCAAGGTGGAGATGCCTTTGCTCTCCCTTACCTGCAATGGCAAACTGCAGCTCCAGCTTCTAAATTAGACAGCAAGCACATCCTCAAACCATTCAATGGCAAATTTTGGGAATATCACTGCTTCAACAATGTGCACCTCGAAGCCCCCAATTCATCCTGATCCAAAACTAAAATCCTGCCCTAAGGCTTCTGCATACATGATTGAAGAGAAAGGAGATTGCTTGGCAAGAGTGAGCTAGAACACAAAGACAGAAAGGGAACAGACAGGAAAAGGACCTCAAATGTGCAATTTACAAAATAGTCAGTAAGCGAACATTGAACTTCACATATAATGGATGGCGAGGCTTTTGCAGGAAGTGGAGCGAGAATGGAGAAACAGAGACTTTATTATCACTCTAAAAAGTTATGACAGTTTACAGGCTATGCTAAAGAAACATAAAAGCATAAAAAATAAGAGCAGCAGGAAGCCATTCAACCCTCAAGCCAGATCCACCATTCAATATGATCATGGCTAATGTACATAGTACCTTGTTCCCACTTTTTCCTCATACTCTTTGGTTCATTTAGCACCAAGAACAATATACAAATCCTACTTGAAAATACTCAATGTTTTGACATCAATTGCTTTCTGTAGCAGAGATTTCAACTGAGTCATCATTGTCTGGGTGAAGATATTTCTCAAGTCAGTCCTGAATGGCCTATCATGTAACTTCAGATTGTGATCCCTAGTTCAGATGCCCCATTCATCAGGAATATCCCTTTCTGCATTTACTATATTCACTGGAGTTCAGAGGATTGAGGACAAAATGCATACATGCGTATAAAATTCTAACAAGACCTGTCTAGTCCTGTTAGAATTTTATAATTTTCTGTGAGATCCCCCTCCTTCCTCTAAATTCCTGTGAATAAAATCCTAATCAATCCAGTCCCTCTTCATACATTGTCCTCCCATCCCAGGAAACAGTTTGGTAATCCTTTGTTATACCTCTCCATAGCCAGAACTTCCTTCCTCAGGTAAGAAGATCAAAACTGCACACAATACTCATCAAGGCCATGTCCAGTTGCATCAAGGCATCCCTTTTGCTGTACTCGAACCCTCCAGCTATGAAGGCCTTCTGCATCTGCATGCTTATTTTCAGCAACTGCTTTCTAGGGACACCCAGGTCTTGGTGCACCTCCATCTTACCCAATCCACTACCATTCAGCCAATAATCCATCACCATAAAGATAATAATGTCTTTGCTACCAAAATAGCTAACCTCACATTTATCCATATTATACTTCACCTGCCATCCTTTTACCCATTCACTCAACTTGTCCAATCACACTGAAGCATCTGTATGACCTACCTCACAATTCACTCTTGCACCTACCTTTGTGCCTTCTGCAAAATTGGAGATATTACTTCTAATTCTTTCATCTAAATCATTAATATGCATTATGAATAGCTGGTGTCTAAGCACTGATACCTATTAGTCACAAACTGCCACTCAGAAAAAAAGACCTGTTTATTTAACTCTTTGTTTCCTGTCTGCCAAACAATTCTGTTTCCACGTTAGTTCACTAATTCCAAACCCACGCATCTTAATTTTACATGCTAATCTCTGATGGAACCTTATCAAAAGCCTTCTGAAAGTGCAGTCCATTGGCTCCTCTGTATCAACTCTATTAGTTATATCCTCAAAAAATTCCAATAACTTTGTCGAGCATGACCTCTCTTTCATAAATCCATGGTCTGATCCTGTTACTGTTTTCCAAGTGCTCTGTAATTAAGGATTTTACAATGGACTTTAGCGTTTTCCCTACTATCAATGGCACGCCAACTGGTTTATAATTCCCTGTTTTCTGTCTATCTCCTTTTTCTGATACTGAGGTTACATTAGCTACCCAGCAATCCATTGGAACTGGTCCAGAGTCTATAGTTTTGTCAAGACCACGAAATAGAGTGATACTACTTGCAAGTTCCATGTGTTATTGCTGCACACTTACATGTATTTTAAGAATTAATGCAAATAATTAGAATTTTGGATGCTGATAATTCTGTAATAAAAACTGAATATTGGAAATACTCAATGTCACACAGTTCAAATCACAGGTCATCAATCTGAGATAATTAACTTTATATTTTTCCCTCTACAGCATATTTGCAGCCTGCCCTGTTTTTGATATTAATAATAATTCATAAGTGAAGTGCCTTGTGTTTTTAAGTATAGAGAACAATAAGTCCAATTATAATTATTTTCTATTCTAATGTATATACCCTTAATCACTTTATACCTTACCAACTGAAATCTGTATACAAGATATATGTATAAAATGCAGATAAGGAATAAAAATCTCTCCTGCGCCTAAATATAAAACTCTCACTATAACTCTTACTAATCATATTTCTCTTCTATGTTGGTAACTGCCAACCGTGGCTTCATCATAAAACACATCAGCAGTAACAATACCCATTCCATCACACACACTCTGACATATCTACAGAGTCAGACTTCCAACTTAATGATTCATTTCTTACTGCACAATTGATCCTCTCCCACCTCTACCAGTGTTGTTGACTCGTCTTTCATTTTATATTCATATTTGAATCTGTATGCAGAGGATTACATTGCCTCAGCTTAAATTAAAAGGTATTGAAGGGGTAACTCTGAATCAAATTTAATGGCAAATTCTTCAGAATATTGATATATACAATTGTGGATTCGGATGACCTTTTTTACATCTGGACCTGGTTTTCTAATTTGAAAATCACTCATTCAAGTTTCTTGTTATCTGAGGGTCATTTGGACCAAGAGACCTTAATCAGAAGGGCTTTCTTCTTTGAAGCAGAATCACCCAGAGTTTGGTAATGGCTGTGGTATTCTTCCACAATAATTCCACAAGTACACTTCACCCTGACCTTGTGAATTTGGTTTCTCGTGAATATCTTAATGAATATCATCAGCATTATTGAAAAGCTATAGAGTATAAGAGGAAGAAGGTTGAATATTGAATTTGTACAAGATGCTATTTCAACCTCTTCTGAAGTATTGCATCCAGCTCTGGGCGCCACATTTTAGGAATGATGAGAAAGCAGTAAACTAGGTCTAAAGAGTGAGCAATTTTATTCTGAGGTTAGATAGGAGAAATTAGGACAAACTTCCTGAGAGGAAAGAAGGCAGAGAGAGTGCTTTGATAGATGTATTCAAATTCATGGAGGACCTAGTGGTAGTTATTCAGTTACAAATTAATGTTTTGGTGATTTTGTTGGTGGGAAAGTTGCTCAGTTGTGTGAGATGACACTTCAGGGTAGACAAAAATAAATAAAGCAGACCCAGCCACGGCAATGTGATTGACTCTCAACTGCTCTCTGGACAAATTAGGAATGGTCAATAAATACTGGCCTGACCAGAAATGTTCACAACCCATGAATTAATTTTTAAAAAGACATACTGAGGACCTCTTGTGGTGCAGCAGTAGTGTGCCTCCTCTGAACCTGGAAGCACTGGTTCAGGACCCATCTCCTCCAAAGCTGCATAATAACATCCCTGAACAGGCTGAATAAGGCATATTTTTTAAAAAGCAGTCTCAGGTTTAAAAAAGTTGATTTGAATTGAATTAGCTTTATTGTCACATACTCAAATAAGTACAGTGAAAAGGTTACAAGTCTCCACTTGTGCCGCCATCTTTGGTATAAGGTACCTAGATTCAGATTCTTCATTACAAGTCCTTAGGAAAAACAATGAGAAAAATAAAGAAATAAAAAGTCCAGAATAGATTGTAGGAATAAATTAGATAATAGAGAAAACAGAAATACAGATCGAGTATCTGTCTCACGTTGGGACTATCTTGGTATGCCATGAGTACTGGCTCTATTTTGTTGTTCAACAATAAATGATACTCCTTTCCAACTGGGCTTCCTGAGTTATTAAACATTCTTATTAAAGGGAAAGAGGGTGAAATATTAGAAATGAGAAGTGGAATATGAGGAGTATTGAAGGGAATGACATCCTCAAAGGTGGTAAATCAATCGAGCTGGATGCACTGAATCCCAGATAATTAAAGGAAATCTGGGAGAAAATAATAGATACTCTGAGGATCCTTTATGATCCTTATGATTATTCCACTTCTCATTTATGATCCTCAACAGATTCAAGCAAAGTATCAAAGATTTGGAGATCTGCAGATGCTATAGCATTATTTAAAGAGGGTGAAAGTTATAAGCCGTATTATTATAGGCTGGTCAATCGGACTTTGATAATTATTAGAATCCATTCTGAGACTCAAACCGACATGGATTAAAGAAGCATTCTCCACATAGATTTCCTCAGGGAAAGTCATGTCTTACTAATTTTATTGAATCTTTTTGTGGAAATAACAAGGATGCTCGATAAGAGTAGTGCAATGGATGATGTTTGTATGAATTTTAGTAAGGCAATTAATGGGGTCCAGCATTGCAGACTGACTGAAAAAGTAAAAGCCCATGATAATCAATGGAATGTGGCGATTTTGATTCAAAATTTGCTTAATAACAGAAAACAATGGATAATTGTCCCTGTATGATTTTTCAAATGGAAAGTAATTTGCTGGCAATCCATAAGGAACAATTTTGGCTCCCTGGCCCTAGAATGATGTCAGTGTTTTAGTTAATTAGAAGTAAATTTAGTAAATAGAATTCAATCCAGAGAATATGAATTAATGCATTTGTAGAGGACAAACAAAGTGAGGGAATGAACAATAAACAGGAGGATACTGAGAGAGGTAGAGCAAGTGTAAGGCTTAAGAGTGAATGGCCACAAGTCCATGAAGATGGCAGGACAGGTAAATGAAGTGGTGAAAGCATATGGATTGCTTTCCTTGGCTGAATAAAGTACTGAATACAAAAATAAGAAAGTAATCCTGGAACTGTAAAAAAAACTGGTTAGGCCACAATCAGAATTGAGTTCATAAGCCCGGCCACCACATTATACGAAGAGGATAAATCTGGAGACAGCATGTAAGAGATTTACAAGAATGTTGCCAAGACTTAAAATGTGCAGCTATGATGAAAGATTGGATAGGCTAGGATTTTTGCCTTCGATCACAGAAGGTTGAGTGGTGGCTAAATTGAAAAGAACAAAACTATTAAATCTCAATAGAGTGGATAAGAAACTTTTTTTTCCCATCACGGAGAGATCAATTACCAAGGAGCACAGATTTAAGTTGATTGTTAGAAGGATAAGAGGGGACACGAGGAAAAACCTTTTCACCCAGAGAGTGATAAGTGTCTGGAATTCTGTGCACAGATTTGAGGTTGAGGCAGAAATCAAACCCTCAATTTATTTAAAAGATACTTGGACTGTTGTAACCTACAGATCAGATACTGCAAGCTGAGATTAGAATGAGTGGCTTTCTTTGTTTTTGGCTAGTGTAGACACAATTGTCTGAATGGCCTCCTTCTGGGCTGTGATATGTCTACAGTTTTGTGGTTCAGTGACCACCAGCAAACACACAGCTATACTTGATTCTATCCTTAATTATCATCCACATGTGTAATCTTCTACCTATTTATGTAGCCCAAACATGTCCCTACCTGTGAGCTAGGAGACCTGGGTTCAAATCCAACCTGCTCCAGAGATATGTAATGAACAGGTTGATTAAAAATATCTATCTCAGGAGTTCAGAGGACAATTATGAAAGGCCTCTTGCTAAAAGTGCTAGAAAACAATTTAAGAAAACAATACAACAATTACAAAAAAAACTCTGTGTGTTTGAAAGATGATTTCAGATACTTATTGAAAAAGTAGAGTATTTATGCTGAATTCTCATTCTGTGTTACGATATGTTTCCTTGGACAAAATACTGACAATTCATTTTCCTCAAACACAACATATGCCTTGCAGCATCTGAAGGTTATTAATATGCTTGCACTAGCCCTCAGCAAGTTACATATAACTTTATACAGACTTTACTACACCTGTAATCATTTATCATCTCTTTATAAAATCCAATGTTGTAAACACACTTTTAATCAAGAACATTTCCATTTCAATCTGTTGAATTTTTTCAACAGAACTTTGAGTAAAGCTTGAAAAGTGTGGTTGACATTGTCACTCTTACTATGTCGTGATTTTCCACCAATACTTATGACCAGAAAGAAAATTGTAAATACAGAAATTTTTATTTCTGGTAGTCAAGGTACAGATTAGATTCGATTATTTACGGTGTGGAAACAGGCCCTGCGGCCCAACACGTCCACACCGACCCGCCGAAGAGTAACCCACCCAGACCCATTCCCCCTGGCTAATGCACCTAACACTATGGGCAATTTAGCTTGGCCAATTGACCTGCACATCTTTGGACTGTGGGAAGAAACCAGAGCACCCAGAGGAAACCCATGCAGACACGGGGAGAATTTGCAAACTCCACACAGACAGTCACCCAAGGTGGGAATTGAACACCTGGGACCCTGGCGCTGTGAGGCAGCAGTGCTAACCACTGAGCCACCATGCCACCCCCATTTGATGAAACACCTTTGACTGCAAATAGGATTCTTCAGCCTCTCACTTGAGGGTTCTCAAGAAAAATTAGACTGAAGTTTATTTTCCTTTTAAATCTATAAAATATCTTCACTGCTAATTTCTGGACAATAGGTCATTCAAGATTTAGTCTAACAGATTTAAATCCTCTGTTACATAATAACAGAGGTAATACAGGCAGATTCCATGAATACAAAATTGCCTGTGCAGAAATATCTCCATTTCTCTACCTACAAAAGTATGAGCTACAAATTGAAGTGAACACACTCTTGAATAAGCTCTCTATGGACTGGAAAACACATTGAAGGGAAAAGCTCCCTGAATTGAAACGATTTATCTCTCTGCAAAAGGTCCTTTACTTTTTAAGAAGATTTAATTATGTTAAAAGGAAGATTGCCACCTTTCACTGGAAATGCACTCAAAGTATGATTGCACTCAAGTACTGCCTGAGATTGAATTGGGTAAATTCTGATTTGGATATTTGAAAAATTATTCCATTTTAGTTCTTATTAGACATCAGGTGACACATACTGGCTGGTCCTGGTAAGTGCAGCGTCAGCACAAGTTTAAAAGCACAATTATTGAGAAACTGTAATGAGAGATTAACTATAATATAAAGGTTTTGACTTCGAATGTGAGTTTGGACAGTGAGAATTTGATTCCAAATTTTAATTTAATGTCACAAACATGGTCAACTAGATAAAAAGGCTGCATTGCAGTCCAAGGAGCAGACATTTGGGGTGGGTGTTGGAGAGACTAGGTCCACGTTGAGTCCCAGGTTAATGAAGAACCTCTGATCACAGGCACATTAAAACTACCAGAGATGCAGCACCATGCAGAGAAATGCTATGTTTGTCCATTTAAAGTAAATATGCCAATCACATGACAAGGATGAGGGAAACAATGAAGTGGAAACTTCATTTGGAGATTAGGCAGTATACAAATAATATTATCTGAGAGACTAAATGTATATATTTGACTTCAATAGCCTGCTGCTGTAAATTGAGTACCAGTCAGGGGACCAAAATAACCTTTTAAGATAATTCCCCTTAAACAGACATATACATCATATCACATCTTCCCACTTTTTTCTGAGCTAAAATTAAGCACTTAGAGAGTCAAACTATGGATATAAGGCAAAAGAAAATAACAATGTCTGAATAAGCAATTATATAAAGTAAGAAACTTACAAGTCTCTTGAACATATCAATAGTTTCTTTCTTCATCCGTGTTTAATTGCACTGATGTTTGCTGGAGATTGCAGTGCGATTTTAGAATGTTGGCTATGGTTGCTGCATTTTTGTTTCATCTTAAACGGTGCTGTGTTTACAATAAAATATTGTAATGTTTTTGGTTGTGTTGTGATTTGGCAGCAGGTGTACTGTCATACTTTTTGATGTTTGCACTTGGTTCTGGCCTAATGCTGATGATTTCTGCTGGATCCCACGTGCCATCAGCTGGGTGATACACTCACATTTTCTGCATAATATTCAGGTTGAGTCATTCATTTCCTGCATGCTAGTCATGGATGGTTTTCATCTTTCTCTGTTTGTTTGAGTAATGTATTGTGCACTACTGGCAAAATTGATGAGTGATAACTGGGAAGGGTTGTCCACACTTGTCAGCAAAATTGTGGAATGGTATTGGTTCCACAGTATGACAATATTTGCATGCTCAGAATAAGTTTACGTATTCAGTTTCTATTGTGCCACTCAGCTGGCTGCTGATAATCTTCATTGCAGAGTTATGTGATATCCTCCATTTGTATACCACAGCATTTCCAATTGTATCTTTGGTTCTTGCCATTTTCCTGCTGACACAATGAATGGTGACCAAGGACAACAGGCCTCCAATATCTGAACCCAGAGTATCTTTACCATAAGATGTCTTGAATGACCAGAGTAAGTTATTGTACTGATGCCTAAATGCAATGGATCCCAAAAGTGGAATCTCTGAGAGAATTGCTCATGATGATTTAGCACTAATTGGTTGAACTCTCATTTGCCACCATTATGGTTAGAAAACCTTTCAGTATGTGAACGAGAAGGATGTTTTCTCTTGCTCTGGTATCCAGTTTTGCATATACACTCTGTTGATGCTTCATCTGTGGGCATATAATCTGAATGTTAAAAGACATCTGTTGGTACAACTGTGCTATTACATGCTTTGATGTTCATGATGCTGAATATCTGGCCACTTCGTGTGGCAAAGTGCTGGTCATCCTCATCATCTGCTCACATCGCTAACATTTCATGAATCATGTCTTAATGCTGTTGGACACGCACTCTTCTTTGTTTGGAAAAAAGTGCTTGCCTATTTTTGGTTGTCATCCCTTGTGATGTTAAGCCATTTGTTCTGGACTTTGCTTCTTGCATTTGATGCTTCCAATATCTTCTGCAGTGTGAATTGTATGAAATTGCATCACACACATTGCTGACTAGGTTTGTCTCCGTTGGTTACCGTGCCAACGGTGGTTGGATTCTGCACTATCTGTGGACCCTGTCTACCCAATAAAAGGGCTTCATATGTTTTTCTGCTTGGTAGTAGTGCTTCTTCATTAGAATCTTTTGGCTTGGTCCATTTTGTTATGTTTCTATGAGGTAGGTTCTGTTACCAGTTGGATTATTCTGTCAACTGGCTCTGCTGTCATGAAGTCACTGTCAAGTCATTTGTCTCTGGATCTACATATAAATTGGTCAATTGTTGACTGAAAAGGTGTGAGTACCAGACACCATGCATTCTGGAACTGAGGTCTATATATAACTGATTTTCAAGTATTGATAACCAGACAGACTTGATCTATTCAACTCGATCTGTGGAGGCCTTCATTGCCTAAAGCAATTATAATTTTAAAGGATTAGTTACCAGAAATATTGAGGCCCAGAAAACACAGCTTAGTACTTTGGTGGAACAAAGGGAACTCAGATGGAACATTTTCTGCCTTATAATTGAATGTTTGAAATTTTGTCGTCGTCTTCTGACTTTCTCAGGGTTTTTGATGCGAGCTGGAACTTCTGACAGTTATTGAATTCTTTCTGTTTTCCCAGGTTTATTCCCAGCTCTTCTCAATTTTAGTTGTGAAAATAGCCATCGGCTTCATTAGCAAAATTAATTGTTTTTTTTTACAGGTTTTGCCTTGCAGTTAGGAGCGGTAATTGAGCAGACTGTTATTTCCGGTACATTCTTCATCATTTTAAGCTGTTCCTAACGTCTTGTAAAGACAATAAGCACCAGCGATGGGTTCTGTCCTATCTGCAGACTTCTGCTTAAGCTAGACAATCTGTACTCTGCTGTTCAATCTGTTCCTGCACTAACCTTGCAGCAATGCAATGATTATTTATAATATGTTGTCCAAATTTCAGAACTTGGGTTCTAAAGTAGATTTTGTTTTTAAAAATCTGTGGAGGTGATTTTGGAAAGAAGGATCTCTTTTTTTTGAGTGATGGGTCAAAACAGCATTTCCAAGAAACCAAACTGAATGACTTGACAAGCTATCCAGGGATAATTGTCAAACTGTTTTCTAAGTTGAGGTTCTTTGCAACCCAGAGAATAAAAGACCAGAGGCCAGGAGCAAATTCATCTCAAACAAGAAGGCCTATACCAGCAGATGAGCTGCTTAGCAATCTGAAAGTAGTCAAAGTAAGTGGGGAAAAAACCTGAGTTTTTTTTTCTTTGAGAAAAGTAATTGAATTAACCAGAATCTGTGTGCGTCAGAGAGAGATTCAATAACAGAGAAAATCATGTCTGGTGAATGTGTACAAAGTCAGCAAATGGAAAATTTGCAACCTTATCTGTTAATTAAAAAAACTAAAGAGCAAAGCTAACAGTGATAGTTAATTTGTGTTGAGTATCTGCGAGGGATATTGCTGGGTAAAGGAGTGAAACATGCCTATTCATACTTGTTAGATTGTTCGGAACTGGTTTATTGCTTTGTTTGTGTTTATTTTCTTTTGAGAAATAAAAATACCTCTCTCAGATCAAATCATTAACTATTTCATCCCTTCAACACTTTGCTCTGAAGTACAAGGACACCCCAGACTTACATGCTTCTGCAAGGTCACTGTGCACAGAGACACACATGTCTTTCATTCATCAACACAGGATAAATCTCATGTCCCTTAGTTCCATTTCATAGCACTCACTCACTTTGTACTTCCTTTGAGGCTGTCAGCCTTTGTCTGGGTCACATTCCTTTCTTATTGCACAGGGTCTTTATTGCTCAGTTACAGGCTGCAAACTATGCAGCTGACATGGATTTTTAGTGTAGGCGTTAAGGCAGCTAACTTGCCAAATAGGGAGCACTCAATGCTATGGAGATATGGTTACACTGGCATCACACCTACACAGTGTGGCAGCAGTTTAAGTGGCAAACTCATTGCATATACTTCAAGTAAATGGCCTCAGTGGGATGAAAGGAGACTACAGGTAGTCAGGATGTTCTACCAAAGATTCATTAGGGAGGGAATCTTTCCTGCAATGATGCAAAGGGAGGGACTAAGTATGATGGAAGTGGATAGAAGAGTGGTTCATGATGAGGCAGGCGCAGGAGAGGTGGCGAGATGCCCCAGAGAAAAGCAGGAAGTACAGAGAGCAGGAAGGGTTTGTCGTTTGGGAGGCTGAGGCCATAGGTGGACATGCTGCATGTAATGGTAAAAGCTGAAGTTCATAGCTTTGCTGAGCATCATATGCAGTTAGTGTGAAGTAACAGAGAGAAGATGGTGTCACTTACCCTTGTGTGGAATGGACAATCATTGACCTCCTTCTTCTTGCACTGCTGGACACCCTGCTTAACTTAGAACACAGCACTAACACAGTTTTCAGTCTGGGTGAATGCTGGCTCTGTCTGGTGGTGTGGCCTCCCCTGACAGTCTCCAGGAAAAGAGGACTGTTGTGCTCTCCACCACGCCATTCACAAAGACCTCCAGATCCCTTTCCATGAAGCAGGGAGCAAGATTTCCTCTTCTCCTGGACCACGTTCTGGAGGATAATGGTCAGCATCTGAATTGGAGCAAAGCTTTACAAATGACACCAGTAGTATCAACACTGCAAAGTCCTGGCAGTGTCAAATATTTCCACCTCTCCAGCTGAGCAACTCCCCCAGACTGGCACCCAAGAGCTCCATTGAATAATTAAGCTAAAGAGCAAGAAATTGCATGAAAAAGGTCACTTTGAGCCATGGCCAACACAACACCATAAAATTCACTTGGAAAAACACTTTGACAGAAAGTTAGAAAATTTTGCTTATCATGTTAAATGATACATAGCACACTTTCATTGGTATTTATTGATATTACTGTGGGAAGATTAATTAAAATGTGCAATATTGAAACAACAATCAGGTTTAGTCATTCATTATTAATGTACCCAAGAATATGTAAAAGTCTGTTTTAATGAACGAGTTAGAGGTGTACTAAGTTTTAATAAATGTAACAATGAACACATCATTTGCATGAATACATCATTCCATATGGTAATTTTTAGTTATTTCTGGTTTGACAACTGTCTCAGCTTATTAGTTTATCATATTACTTTTGGTTTTTGGTTCCACTTTTGTTAGCATAATATTCACTTTGTAATCATGCATTATTCTTTGCCTCAACATTCTTTGCATCTGTGTGTCTTCAATAATTAAAGATAAAGAATGAAGTTTGCTAAATAATTGACTACATTATGAGCTGTTCTAATGGGAATCTAATTAATGTGAAAGTAGGCTTATAGCCCGGAGGGGAGGGACAAGCTTTACACAGGTCATTGCAAATGAACATTTTATACACTTACATTCAATCATCTTCTTTCTGATTTGTGTGATCAAGGAAGCAAAATGGAATCTCATCATTTTAAATTAAGAAGAATAATATCATCTTTATTTAAATAGCATTTGTTTAAAAGCCACTAAAGTCCATGTGAATTTCTAACTCCATAATTTATGTCTTTGATCAACTCCTGGTATCAAGCGAAATAGTAAATCAAAAGGTAAACAGCACCATTTCATATTTATCAACTAGATTTTAATAACTCATGATAGAAATTAATTGTGGCACCCTTTTTCAGACGACCACTCCAACTAGGAGGTACAATCTGGCCTTAGTCAAATCAGACTGTATTTCCTCTACGTGCCTTAAAACTTTGCTTACAGAAAACATTTCAGCTTAACAACATGGAATTAGTATGAAAGTGATCATTTTTGATCCAAATGACATATGTCTTTCTCATAAAATCTTATTTTATTAGAAGAACTTTATCACAGATTATTCATGTCTTTTCTTTCCAATCTGCAACCTGTTTGGCTGTAATAATGAATAAATTGTACTTTGTATTTCCACTTACTAAATTTTAATAATATATGAAAGAAAATAATCAGATTTTAAAATGTAGAGAGGGATATTCTGACATTTAACATGTCAATGGTTGTTTAGTTTGGGTAAGAATAGAATACAAATTTGAAGTGAAATCCCATAAGAATATGTTATTGGTCATTTAAAGTGAACACACCGTTTCATCAATAAAAAATGAGCATTCAAAACTAATTATATGGCTATGTGCTAATGATGTGATTAATAAAAATTGACAATGTTAGAGATAAGTATTCCTAGTACTGATTGAACAATCCAAAATGCCAGTATAAAAAGACTTGTCAGTTTAAGGCTAATACCTTTCTTTTAGAAACCTGAACAAGACACCTAATGATTACATTTTCTGCACATCGCAGCATGGGAGAACTGTTAATTGTTGAAAGGCATTAATAAGCACAAACCATATCATTAGACAAGTACAAGATACTTTATATGCCTGAACTTCAACTTTCTTTCATTTAGAATGGTTTTCAATTATATTAATCTCAAATAAAGCAGTTTTGTTGGAAATCTTATTAAATGAAAGCTAACAACAGTAGAAATAATCAACTTTACAGTCAAGTTCAATTCATGACATAGCTATCCTTTGAAAGTCACTTAATTGGGAGTTTTTTACAGATCCCCCAATAACAACAGAAACACAGAGGAGCAGATTGGGAGGCAGATTTTGAAAAGATGCAGAAGTAACAGAGGTGTTATCATGGGAGGCTTTAACTTCCCTAATATTGATTGGAACATCCTTAGTTCAAATAGTTTGGATGGAGCAGTTTTTGTCAGGTGTGTCCAGGAAAGGTTGATGACTCAATATGTAGATAGGCTGACTAGAGGGGAGGCCATATTGGATGTGGTGCTTGGCAATGAACCAGGCCAGGAATTAGATCTCTCAGTGGGAGAGCATTTCACTAATAGTGATCACAACACACTGACCTTTACTATAGTCCTGGAGAGGGATAGGAGCAGACAGTATGGGAAAGTATTTAAGTGGAGGAAGGAAAATTACAATGCTATTAGGGAGGAACTAGGACATCTAAGTTTGGAACAGATGTTCTCAGGGAAATGCGCAACAAAAATGTAGAGGTTGTTTAGGAAGCACTTGCTGATAGTGTTGGACACGTTTATCCTACTGAGGCAACGAAGGGATGGTAGGTTGAAAGAACCCTGAGTGACAAGGGATGTAGAACATCTAGTCAAGGTGAAGAAGGAGGCTTACTTAAGGTTGAGAAGGCAAGGATCAGACAGGGCTCTAGAGGGTTATAGGGTAGCCAGGAAGGAACTGAAGAATGGACTTAGGAGAGCTAGAAGGGGGCATGAAAAAGCTTTAGCAGGTAGGATTAAGGAAAACCCCAAGATATTCTATATTCTACATTACATGAGGAACAAGAGGATGGCCCGAGTGAGGGTAGGGCCAATCAGGGATACTGGAGGGAACTTGCGCCTGGAGTCAGAGAAGGTAGGGAAGTCCTTAATGAATATGTTACTTCAGTATTCATGACTGAGAGGGACCTTGACATTACTGAGGACAGCGTGAAATAGGCTTATATGCTTATACAAGTTGATGTTAGGAATGAGGATGTGCTGAAAACTTTGAAAATCATAAGGATAGCTAAATATCCTGGGCCAGATGGGATATACCCTAATTACTACAGAAAATGAGGGAAGAGATTGCTATGCCTTTGGTGATGACCTTTGTGTCCTCATTGTCCACTTGAGTAGTGCCAAATGATTGAAGGATAGCAAGTGTTATTCCCTTGTTCAAGAAAAGGAATAGGGATAAGCCTGAGAATTACAGACCAGTCAGCCTCACATCTATGGTGGTAAAGTATTGGAGAAGATTCTGAGAGATAGGATTCATGATTACTTAGAAAACCATTGGAAAACTGGGAAAATTTGGATTTTGAAATCTGGACTTTGGTTGCCAGTGGTGCTCTGCAGGAATCTGTTCTGGGATCTCTGCTCTTTATATAAGTGACTTATAAGTGACTTGGATGAGGAAGTGGAAGAGTGGGTTAGTAAGTTTGCCAATGACACAAACGTTGGTAGAGTGGTAGATAGTGTGGACGTTGCAATGGGATATTGACAGGATGCAGAACTGGGCTAATATGGATCAGATGGAGTTCAAACCGGAAAAGTGATTCACTTTGGAAGGTTGAATTTGAATGCAGAATATAGCGTTAAAGGCAGATTCTTGGCAGTGTGGAGGAACAGAGAGATCTTGGGGTCTGTGTCCATAGATCTGTCTAGGTTGTCACCCAATTTAATATGTTTGTTAAGAAGGCGTATGGTGTGTTGGCTTTCACTAGTAGGGGAATTGAGTTTAAGAGCCGTGAGGTTATGCTGCAGCATGACAGAGTCCTGGTTAGACCCACACTTGGAATATTATGTTTTCATGATCTCAATGTTTCTTCCAATAATTATATCATTATATTTTTATCTTCCTTAACTAAGACTGTAACCAGGAATTCTGGTCAGTTGTGAAGCAAACATGTTCACTACTAGCCTCAAGGAAAGTAGGCCACAAATATCATATCATGGCATGAACATTTTCTCATGTTGTTTTGAAACTGCCACCAAATGGAAAGGATCACCATGTGCCTGGTAATATCAAGCAGGTAAATAGCCAAATAGGAAATAAAATGGATTAGTTGTGTAAAAGTTATCAAAAATGAGAGCTAACATTAAATGAGGATTTGAACGTACACATTAGAATATCATGCCAAAATATTATAAACAAACATTTGACTGGAAAAGGAGATGGGTTTTTTTTATAATGAAAAGAAATCTGACATTACAGAAATACAAACTGAGATTAATAAAGTCAAAGGTTCTTCAACAGTATTTACAACCTAGTACTCTGTTAAAAATCCAGGTACACCTGTTAAAAATTACCTAATTCTTTTCACAGATTTTCAACAGCCTGCAAGGAAAAGAGCTATCACCTCACTGAATTCTAAAGATTCCTATGACCAGGAAAAACAATAGCGTACCCCACCCTGTCCAAATTGGGAAATCACTGAGAGCAGCTCCTGGATTTGTGGATATAACTCAAAATGTCTGGGCACCAGAAGTTGCTGTCAATTTCAAAGGATAATGATGACAATTTCTGACATTATCATTTCAACTTACTGATTGCTTACTGGTTACAGAAGCATCAATTGACCATCCCTAATTGGAATTCTCTAATTCTGTTTTTCCTGCTCCTCAGATGCTGCCTGATCTGCTGTGCTTTTCCAGTACCACTCTAATCTAGACTCTGATCTCCAGTATCAGCAGTCCTCACTTTCACCCATCCCTAATTGCCCTAGAGAAGATTGTGGTGAGCTGCTGCCTTGAACTACTGCAGGCCATGTTATGAGAACACCATAGTACTGATCGGACAGGAATTCCTGGATCTGATCCATGACACTTGAAGAAACAGTGACATAGCTGCTACCATTTTACAGTTTACAACCATCCTGATTAGCCACTGATACCTTATTCTTTTGTGCTACTTCAGAAAATTCTTCTGCATTAGAACAACTCCAACAACATTCAAGAAGCTGGTCACCATCCTGGAGAAATCAGTCTGCTTGATTGGTAGCACATTCACAAGCATTCACTTTCTACGCCACTGACACTCATGGCAGCGGTTTGTACTGTCATTACAGGATGCAGTGCAGATATTCATCAAAGCTCCTTAGACAGTACCTTTCAACCCAATTATCACTACCATCGAGAAGGATATTCCCTCCATGTTTTCCCCCAAGTCACCATCCAGACTTGGAAATCTATCACAGTTGCTTGATTATCACGGAGACAAAATCCTAGAGTTCGCACTGTAATGGCAGCGTGCATCTACCCATACCAAATGAAATGCAGCAGTTCAAGAAAGCTGTTCACCACCATCTTCTCATGGAAAGCTACAAATGGCCCACAACTCAGGAGTGAATTTTTAATAAAAAGCAGAAGCAATGCAGACTTCTTACAAAATATGATTCATTGTAGCTTGAAAGATTTTTGGAGAATGCTTCACACTTAGGGCAGCTTCATGGAACAGTCCATCTTCCACAGTTACACTGGCACCATTCCCACCTTTTCCTTCACTATATTGATGACTGTATTGTGCCGCCTCATGCTCCCACATGGAGGTTGAACAGTTCATCAACTTCATGAGTACCTTCCACCCTGACCTCAAGTTCACTTGGACCATCTTGGACACCTCCCTCCCCTTCCTGGGCTTCTCCATCCCTATTTCTGGTGACCGACTTCACAAGGACATCTACTTCAAACCCACCATCTCCCACAGCTACCTGGACTACATTTCCTCCCACATCCCCTCCCACACCCCTCCCCCCACCCCGCCCCACCTCCACCACCACACCACCACCATCCCGGATGTAAAAACGCTATCCCTCACTCCCAATTCCTCTGCCTATACAATATATGCTCCCAGGAGGGGCAACTCCAGAACATGTCAGATGGCCTCCTACTTCAAGAACTGCAACTTCCCCTCCCACATTATCAACAATGCCCACCAGCGCTCCTCCACTTCCTGCACCTCCACCCCTGAACCCCACCCTTCCAACTGCAACAAGGATATAACCCTCCTGGTCCTCATCTTCCACCCCACTAATCTTCAGATACAGCACGTCATCCTCCACCCGGGTTCAATTCCCGCCTCAGGCAACTGTCTGTGTGGAGTTTGCACATTCTCCCCGTGTCAACGTGGGTTTCCTCCAGGTTCTCCGATTTCCTCCCACAGTCCAAAAATGTGCAGGTTGGGCAAATTGGCCATGCTAAATTGCCCGTAGCGTAAGGTGAAGGGGTAAATGTAGAGGAATGGGTCTGGGTGGGTTGCTTTTCAGAGGGTAGGTGTGGACTTGTTGGGCCGAAGGGCCTGTTTCCACACTGTAAGTAATCTAATCTAAAAAAAACATTTCTGCCACCGACAGTCAGACCCCACCAAAGATGTATTTCCCTCTCCACCCTATCAGCATTCCACAGAGACCATTCCCTCTGTGCTCCTTCGTTCAGTCCATGACCTGCACCAACCCACCCTCCACTCCCGACACCTTCCCCTGCCAATGCAAGAGGAGCCTATACCTCCCCTCACATCCATCCAAGGCCCCAAAGGATCCTTCCACATCCAAACAGACATCTACTGTGTCTGTTGCTCTCAATATGGTCTCCTCTACAAAGAGAAAGGATGCCAACCCGAGGAACAATTCAGAGAACATCTCTGACACACGCGCGCACACACACACACACACACAATACAATCCCACCGCTCTGTGGCTGACCACTTCAGCTCCCCCTCCCACTCTGCCAAAGCCTAGCCATCTAATGCCTGTAGGAAGAACGCCTCATCTTCTGCCTTGGGACCCTTCAATCACACATCATCAATGTTGATTTCACCACTTTTCTCATCGCCCCTTCCCTGACCTCATCCCAGGTCCAACTCTCCAACTCGGCACTGCCCTTATTGAACTGTCCCATCTATACAGCTTCCTTCCCACCTATCCACTCCACCCTCAGCCCTGACCAATCACTATCACCACCTACATCTACCTATCACCTTCCAAGCTACCTTCCCCCAGCCCCACCCCCCTCCTAAATATATCTCATCCCGTTCCTGCCGCCCGGCCCCAACATTCCTGATGAAGGGCTTATGCCTGAAACGTCGACTCTCCTGCTGCTCAGATGCTGCCTGACCTGCTGTGCTTTTGCAGTGCCACACTTTGACGCAATTGATAAACGTACTTTCAGTCTGACTTCAACTTGCAAACTAGTCTTTAATCACTAACATTGGTTTATGCAGACATGTGCTACGCCACCACCAAGGCCATGCCTCATCACCTGCTTGTGAAGTCTAGAGCTCTTTTTGAAATTAGGAACATAATAGTTAGCAACAGCAGTATACCTTATGGCCCAATGATTTGAATGGAAAGCTGTTTCAATCAGAGCTGATCATCATAGAATCCCTACAGTGTGGAAGCAGGCCATTTGACTCAAAGTCCACACTGATCCTCTGATGAGCATTGCACTCAAACCCCTACCCTATCTGCATAACGTCATATTTGCCATGGCTAACCCATCTAGCCTGCACATTATGGGCAATTTAGCATGGACAATCCATCTAACTTGCACACCTTTGGACTGTGAGAGGAAACCAGAGCACCCAGAGGAAACCCACACAGACATGGGGAACATGTGCAAACTCCACACAGAGGGTTGCCCAAGGCTGGAATCAAACCCAGGTCCCTAGCGCTGTGAGGCAGCAGCACTAACCATTGAGCCACCAGACTAGTGTTGGAGTTCAGCTCCATTTCTCTGACTACTGCTTTATATTCCTTGGTTCCTTAACAGAACAAAAATGTGTCTATTTCAATATTATGTATACTCGATGATGGTGCATTCATCACCCTCTGAAGTATATCCAATGATTCACAAAGCTTTGCAGAAAGTGGAAGACTGGCTTCTCCAGGAAACAACTGCCATCTCATGTTGATCTTTTGCCAGAAAAATGTAAATGAGTTAGATACAGCCTTGAGAGCTGTTTTAAAAATATGTCTATCATACTGGAACAGTGCAGATATAGTCTGTGGGTAGGAAGGGATTGTAATGATGGTTAGAGTAGGAGGTGCAAAGTTTATGAATAGGAGAAGGAGGTGGAGTGATGTATGATGCAGTGATAATAGGGTGTAGTGCAGAGATGTATTTTGAAAAATTGAGGCTAAATCATGGTAGGTGGAGAGAAAAGTTCAACCAAGAGATAGAATTCATATCTTAACAACTGTGTTGACAGAATACAGTTCTTTCAGTCTTACTGAGATACTTTGGAGTTACATTCCTGTGGTATTAACCCCCTCAGTATCCTTATACTGGATGTTAATAAATTAGCTGGAGGACTACTGGATTTCAATCCACTTCTCCACTGACTTCATAGAGTCACCAAAGGTTTTTCAGAGAACCTGGGCAACTGATATACTTTCCTCCAGCCCTTTAGAAGTGCTGGCTGCTTTTAAGTATCATCAATGAAGTCTGATTGTACACATCTCTTTCCCTAACTGACACAGATATAAGTAGTAGCATTTTTATCTTTGGATTTACACCCCTGTCCTGATGGTTAAGAGCCTGCATCAAGCTTTTCAATGCATCTACTTGTTATTATGCTTATTCAGTCAAGATATAATTAATATTTTAGAGATTTTATATTGGTTTTCATTTCATTTACTTCTTTATGGAGCTTAGGCGAAACAATAATTTGAAATTAGATATTGTATTTTCAACCGTCATAATCCAGTTGAAACTCATTTATATCACATTTAATTTAGTACTGGATTTTTTTTTCTCTCTAGCAATTCAGCAATTGGAACTTTACAGTTCCATCTTGTTTTATGATAGAATATACAACGAGTCAATATGAAGCTGTAATGGGTTTGCACGAGCTTGGAATAGGCAGAGTTAAGACATCCACTATGAGTGGCACCTCATTTGTGACTATTTTCTGTAATCCATATTTTATTTGGTGTAAGTACCAAAATATGGCCTCTTTTCAGTATTTACAGCAACATCTAATGTATTTTTCACCTTGGAGCTATTATGTAGAATTCTGGCAAAGAACATTAACATGAGAACTTATAAAGATTGCACAAGACTACACAAGACACAAGTAAAGAATTCTGGAGCAATAATTTACATTTGAACTTTGTTGTTGCTTGTTTAGAAATCCATCAGATTTGGTATTATTAAACACGGCTCAACTTGGTTATCTTACTTATGTTTGAGATGGGACCCATTGCAAACTGTTCACGAGGTGGTAAATGGTGCAACATAAATCCATGTTCTTTCCTTTTTTGTGACTGCATGCAGTTCTGTATTCAAAAGAATTCCATGAGGTCAATATCCCTGAATTCTGGCTCAGTACCAGTCTTTCAGACTCTATGGGCAGAATGTCAGAAGGTGTTCTATCACAAGATTTATGGCAGAATCACAAAAAAGTCCAGCAAGGCCCATTCCAAAGTCAAGAGCAACTCTGTGTTGTCTGGGTCCAACGGGCAGCAAGGTGAGTTTCTCGTCAGGCAGCATCGAGTTGCCAATTAAATGGCATTATTATAAACAAAGAGCTGTGGATACTGGAAATCTGAAACAAAAACAAATTGTTGATGAAACTCAGCAGGTCTGGCAGCATCTTAGAGTCATAGAGATGTACAGCATGGAAACAGACCCTTAGGTCCAACCCGTCCATGCAGACTAGATATCCCGACCCATATCCCTCCAAACCCTTCTTATTCATATACCCATCCAAATACCTCTTAAATGTTGCAATTGTACCAGCCTCCACCACATCCTCTGGCAGCTCATTCCATACACGTAAACTCCCTCTGTGTGAAAAAGTTGCCCCTTAGGTCTCTTTTATATCTTTCACCTCTCACCCTAAACCTATGTCCTCTAGTTCTAGATTCCCCCACCACAGGGAAAAGACTTTGTCTATTTATCCTATCCATGCCCCTTATGATTTTGTAAACCTTTATAAGGTCACCCCTCAACCGCCAACGCTCCAGGGAAACAGCCGCAGCCTGTTCAGCCTCTCCCTGTAGCTGAAATCCTCCAACCCTGGCAACATCCTTGTAAATCTTTTCTGAACCCTTTCAAGTTTCATAACATCTTTCCGATAGGAAGGAGACCAGAATTGCACGCAATATTCTAACAGTGGCCTAACCAATGTCCTGTACAGCCGCAACAGGACCTCCCAACTCCTGTACTCAATACTCTGACCAATAAAGGAAAGCATACCAACCGCCTTCTTCATTAACCTATCTACCTGCGACTCCACTTTCAAGGAGCTATGAACCTGCACTCCAAGGTCTCTTTGTTCAGCAACACTCCCTAAGACCTTACCATTAAGTGTATAAGTTCTGCTCTGATTTGCTTTCCCAAAATGCAATACCTCACATTTATCTGAATTAAACTCCATCTGCCACTTCTCAGCCCATTGGCCCATCTGATCAAAATCCCGTTGCAATTCTTCACTGTCCACTACACCTCCAATTTTGGTGTCATCTGCAAACTTACTAACTGTACCTCTTACGCTCAAACCCAAATCCTTTATTTAAGTGACAAAAAGTTGAGGACCCAGCACCTATCCCTGTGGCACTCCACTGGTCACAGGCCTCCAGTCTCAAAAACAACCTTCCACCACCACCCTCTGTCTTCTACCTTTGAGCCAGTTTTGTATCCAAATGGCTAGTCCTCCCTGTATTACATGAGATCTCACCTTGCTAACCAGTGTCCCATGGGGAACCTTGTCAAACACCTTACTGAAGTCTATATAGATCACATCTACCACTCTGCCCTCATCAATCTTCTTTGCTGCTTCTTCAAAAAACTCAATCAAGTTTGTGAGACATGATTTCCCACGCATAAAGCCATGTTGACTATCTCTAATCAGTCCTTGCCTTTTCAAGTAACTGTCCCTCAGCGTTCCCTCCAACAACTAGCCCACCACCGATGTCCGGCTCACTGGTCTATAGTTCCCTGGCTTGTCCTTACCACCCTTCTTAAACAGTGACACCATGTTAGCCAACTTCCAGTCTTCAGGCACCTCATCTGTGACTATCGATGATATAAATATCTTAGCAAGTGGCCCAGCAAATCACTGCTCTAGCTTCCCACAGAGTTCTAGGGTACACCTGATCAGGTACTGGGGATTTATCCTCCTTTATGCATTTCAAGACATCCAGCACTTCCTCCTCTGTAATATGAACATTTTGCAAGGTGTCACCATCTTTTTCTCTACATTCTATATCTTCCATGTCCTTTTCCACAGCAAATACTGATGCAAAATACTCGTTTAGTATCTCCCCCATTTTCTGCAGTTCCACACAAAGGCTGCCTTGCTGATCTTTGAGGGGCCCTATTCTCTCCCTTGTTACCCTTTTGTCCTTCATGTATTTGTAAAAACCCTTTGGCTTCTCCTTAATTCTATTTACCAAATCTATCTCATGTCCCCTTTCTGCCCTCCTGATTTCCCTCTTAAGTATACTCCTACTTCCTTTATATTCTTCTGAGGATTTACTTGATCTATCCTGTCTATACCTGACATTTACTTCCTTCTTTTCCTTAACCAAACCCTCAATTTCTTTAGTCATCCAGCATTCCCTATACCTACCAGCCTTCCCTTTCACCCTAACAGGAATATACTTTCTCTGGATTCTTGTTATCTCATTTCTGAAGGCTTCCCATTTTCCTGCCGTCCCTTTACTTGTGAACATCTGCTCCCAATCAGCTTTTGAAGTTCTTGCCTAACACCGTCAAAATTAGCCTTTCTCCAATTTAGAACTTCAACTTTTAGGTCTGCGCTATCCTTTTCCATCACTACTTTAAAACGAATAGAATTATGGTCGCTGGCCCCAAAGTGCTCCCCCACTGACACCTCAGTCACCTGCCCTGCCTTATTTCCCAAGAGTAGGTCAAGTTTTGCACCTTCTGTAGTAGGTACATCCACAAACTGAATAAGAAATTTTTCTTGTACACACTTAACAAATTCCTCTCCATCTAAACCCTTAACACTATGGCAGCCCCAGTCTATGTTAGGAAAGTTAAAATCCCCTACCATAACTATCCTATTATTCTTACAGATAGCTGAGATCTCCTTACAGGTTTGTTTCTCAATTTCCCTCTGACTATTGGGGGGTCTATAATACAATCCCAATAAGATGATCATCCCTTTCTTATTTCTCAGTTCCACCCAAATAATTTCCCTAGATGTATTTCCAGGAATATCCTCCCTCAGCACAGCTGTATTGCTATCCCTTATTAAATACGCCACTTCCTCTCCCTTTTGCCTCCCTTTCTATCCTTCCTGTAGCATTTGTATCCTGGAACATTAAGCTGCCAGTCCAGCCCATGTTTCTGTAATTGCTATGATATCTCAGTCCCATGTTCCTAACCGTTCCCTGAGTTCATCTGCCTTCCCTATTAGGCCCCTTACATTGAAATAAATGTAGTTTAATGTATTAGTCCTATCTTGTCTGTGCCTGCCCTGACTGTTTGATTCTCTTCTGTTCCAAACTGTACCAGTCTCAGATTGATCTCTTTCCTCACTATCTCCCTGGGTCCCACCGCACCCTCCACCTTACTAGTTTAAAACCTCCCAAGGAGTTCTAGAAATTTCCCTGCTAGTATATTAGTCCCCTTCCAATTTAGGTGCAATCCGTCCTTCTTGTACAGGTCACTTCTGCCCCAAAAGAGATTCCAATGATCCAAAAATGTGAATCCTTCTCCTATACATCAGCTCCTCAGCCATGCATTCATCTGCTCTATCCTCCTATTCCTGCCCTCACTAGCTCGTAGCACCGGGAGTATTCCAGATATTACTACTCTCGAGGACCTTCTTTTTAAAGTCCTGCCTAACTCTCTGGAATCACCCTTCAGAATCTCAACCTTTTCCCTTCCTATGTCATTGGTTCCAATGTTGACAATGACCTCTTGCTGGCCCCTCTCCCCTTTGAGAACATTCTGCACCCCCTCAGACATCATTGATCCTGACACCAGGGAAGCAACACACCATTCTGATTTTTCACTGCTGGCCACAGAAACATCTGTCTGTACCTTGGACTAGAGAATCCCCTAATACAATTGATCTCTTGGAACTCGACATACCTCTCGTTGCATTAGAGTCAGTCTCAATACCAGGACCTTGGCTGTTCATGCTACGTTCACCTGAGAATCCATCACTCCCTACATTTCCCAAAATGGCATACTTGTTTGAAATGGGTATATCCACAGAACACACCTGCACTAGCTGCCTACCTCTCTTACCTTTCCTGGAGTTAACCTATCTATGTGACTGTATCTGAGACTTCCCCCCCCCGCCACTTCCTGTAACTGCCATCCATCACATACTGTTGCTGTTGCAAATTCCTCATTGCTTCTAATTGTCTCTCCAACCAATCCATTCGATCTGATAAGATCAGCAACCAAAAGCATTTATTGCATATATAATCCGCAGTAACCCTTAAACTCGCTTTAAACTCCCACATCTGACAAGAAGCACATCTCACTCTACTAAAGGCCATTTTTGCTACTTCACAATCTACAGACCCAGAAAATAACACCGTTTTATTCCTCTACAAAATACTGCCCCAGGTTAGATTAATAGTTACAGCTTATATTTTAAGTTTAATCAAGAGACATATCTCAAACAAACATATCATCAAGAAAGAACCCACTCTACTCACTACTGCAGACGTTCTGTAGGCCACTTAAAACAATTAATTTATCTGATTCTGTGCTGTGAACTTCACCCAAACAGTTCCTTCAAGATCAGTTGTGAATTTCACTGTTTCTAATTTTCCCAGACGCACTCCAATGTCCAGTGATAGATCTCTGGGAAGAAAGCAGAGTTAATGTTTCAAGTCTGGTGTCTCTTTGTCAGAGCTGCAATGGGATTATTAAACTCTTTGTGAACTAAATTCTTTGATATTGGCTTCCTACCTTAGTCGAAATGCAACAGATAAGCTCGATGCCAAGGCTTCTTGACATGGAAGTCAGAGAAGATATCTGACAACTTTGGTTCACTGCTTGCTCTGATGGACTTCCATTTTGGACAATGGGAACCAACATCTTAGGGCCTGGTCTATAAGCATCAGCTACATCTGTCCACATTCATGGAAATTGCCATCCGACATGCACCAGCCTTGAAGAGCTTTGTGGCACATTCATGATCCACTTCCAAGATGCTTTTGCACTGCAATGCTACACCACTAGTATCAATGTAATGCTTCAGCAAGGACACTGTGGACTCAAGGACACACACCCAGCTCATGGGCTGGACCAGGCTGCATCTCCAGCCTGTTCACTAGCTGTCACAGAGCTCACTCACTCTGAGCTTATCTGGATTCTCACAGCATTCCTGTCTTCCTTCCTCTTTTGTACTTTGAGCCTTTTACCTCTGACTGAGGGGGCAAAGAAATGTGTATTACTTTGTTGTTAAGTGAAAACACAAAACCAAGAAGCTTGTCATGTGTGTCAGAAGTCCTCAGCCAAGTTAAGAGATAGCTTTTGCTAAGACAGTTCTGGCACAATAAGGCAAGAGCGGACTCCAACATGCTCCAGGGGCTGAAGCGTTGCCAGTTAGCTGCTCTGAGTTGTCAAAGTCAGATAAGGAACCATAGGATAGGCAGGCCATCACCTGTCCTGTCTATTACTACCCTTTTCCATCTGGAATGAGAGCGAGGCAAATATGAAGGAGATGAAAGTGGGTGGCACGTCTCTTACTTTTGGAGGAGGCGGGGAGACGTCCTGGGCGAGTTAGTAGGCAGCACAGAGGGCAGGCAGGGTTAGTGGTGTTCAGGATGGGGCTGGGTGATAGCGAGTGAGTGAAGATCTTGTAGGCAGTGTTGAGAGTGGCAGAGCATGGGCCTTGGTGGGAAGTGGTTAGAGTAAGTGTGAAGTATCAGAGAGAAGATGGTGGTACTTATACAATGGAGGAGGTTATTGACTTTCTACCTCCACTGTTGTGCATTCCTCCAGATGGCAGAGACTGTACTGACCCAGATAGCAAAATCCATCCAGGTAGACATTGTCCGGTGTTGTGGTCTGGTCTTGGGGGAAGAGGACATCCTGTCTGTGGCTCATTCCATCCAACAGGGCCTCCAGGTCCCTAGACTCAAAGCAGGGTACCAGATTTCCCTTGTACTCCATCTCTGGAGCAAACGTCAGGAGCCATGCAGAGCAGCTCTGGACTGACACCACTTGCCCTGGTGCACAACAGGATTTTAAAGTTGCTGCTGCCACCAGACTACCAGTCTATTCCAGGACTGTGTCAGTTGTTTTCAGAATAGTGCATGATAGGAGGAGGCTGGAATTGGATGTCAAAGATTGGAAGGTAATTAGGTGGGTGTCATATGATACGGCTAGAAAATATATTAGGCTTTACTGTGAAAAACCTTCAAGACACCTTGACATATTTCCTATTTAGCAAAAAAAGGAAAGATTCAGTCCTGTGCCTCTCTGCATCCACCATAATGTCGTCTTTCTCCCCCGTGCTTTGTAAATCATTCAATGTATCTTGGAGGTATCATTGAATAAAATCTATTGACGTGGAGGGCACTAAACTAGTGCTTGTTTACATACAACTAAAGATTGCCTCCTCCAAAATATGTGAAAGGTTTGGATTATGTATAGCTCATATTGCTCCAGCTGTCTACCTAATATATATTACAACATTCAATTACATGTAAAATGAGTTCCAAATATATTTATCATTCTGTAGAACTATAGTTATTAATTTATTCCTATTAGGGAAATAATGCTATTGCTTATTCTAACCTTGAGTGGAGATAACAATCACAGCAACTGGTGCAAACCAATGATTACAAAACAACAATAAGCAATACTTACAATTGAAACATGGTTCAGAATGTAGATTGACCACAGTTGTTTTTATGACAGATACAGGAATTTCTAATGCAGTGATTCTTCATAAATTCCTTCATGTTGACTGATATTTTTATACAGTTGCTGAGATTTAGTCTTGTGATTGTTGAGTTCCATAAAGGGGCCCTCACCGTCACTTACATTTGGTCACAGTGTCCAAAGTCCCAACATTTCCTGTTGAATGTCTGTTTTCCATTATTTAGATTTTGCAATAAACATAGGTTTAGAAGGCAATTTGAAATGTTACAGGGTAAGTTGAAATGCAAATTGGGGACCATTTTGGATGGATGAAAAGCAAATACGCTGTATTAAATTTTTGCAGAACCAGACCGTATTTGGGTTTCAATGCACAATTCTGGTCTCCATATTATAAAATGGATGTACAGGCTTTGGAGAAAGTGAAAGGGTGAGTCACAAGGTTAGATCAATAAGGGGTCCTAATCTACAGTAGGCCATAAGTATCTTTCTTCATTGAAGAGATACTGTTGGTTATATATACCTTGCAGGTAACCAGTCTATAAGCTGGGGCATGGTGAGGGTGCAGGCCTTCATGAGCTGCTACAGTTGGTCTAGTAGGAGACTTGTGGAGCATAAAGGCCAGTATGGATCAGCTATGATCTTACTGAATGGCACAGCAGGCACAAAGCCAAGTGGCCTATTCTTGTTCCTTGTTCATATGTTCGGAGAAATGTTGGGCTGAAATGTCAGTTTCTGTGCTACAGACTTTTGGGAACACATAATTGTTGGGAATGAAGTGACAATTTGCTCCACTGAGCCTTCCAGACACTTCATGACAGATGGAACATCCTGATCAGACACTTCCTAATCCCCCATCTCAATACAGCAGACTTGCAATCTTTTGAGCTTAGTAAGGGTTTCAGGCTGATTGAGGATTGGACCATGTCTTAGGGAAGGAACGTCCCTTTGGAATTGTGAAAGGAGAGGGATGAAGACAATGCATTTGGTGTTGGCATTACACTGGAAATAATGGAAATTGGCCAAGGATTATTCTTAGATAACAGTGGGTGGTGAGTTGAAAGTTGAGGACAGAGAAAAACCTTGTTTTGTTCTTGGGTAAAGGGTAAGGAGCAGATGGGAATGGTCAAGAGCAGAAATGCATGAAATGGGATGGACATGGTCTAGGGTCTTGCCAACCAATACATAAGAAATCATTTGTTGAGGCAAAAAGGAAGACTTAACAAAAGATCTGGTTGGAAGGGTAAATAATCAGAGTAATGAAACGAAGACAGGAAAATGTGAGCATGGATAGAGTCACTACAGGAAGCTAAATTGCAGAGTTGCGTTTGTAATTAAGATAGGTGTCAGCAAGTTCATGGTGAACATTGATTGATAACCTGTCTTCAGAAATTGAGGTAGGGAGAAGGGAAGAGTCAAAAGATGAACTATATGATGGTGAGAAAATAGTGGAATTTGCAAGAAATGAAGAGTATTTTTTTTAATTCATGGTGAGGTAAGGAAACCACATTGATACAGTTTTTAAAACTTTGGAGAAAGGGGAAGAGGTTGAGTAGAACTAAAGCAAGGATTGTCCCGTATTATTCCAACCAGATTTCTAAATCTTTTGTCATTGAATTTCCAGTGAATTACAGAGTTTCCTTCTTGTCATTGTTTTTCACAGCCATTCCCCCCCCCCCCCCCCTTTTACTTGATACAAATTATATTTCTAACTTTTCACTCTTCCAATGAAAGGTCATCAAAGTGAAGCATTACCTTTATTTCTCTCTCCACCGATGCTACTGACCCGATGAATATTTCCAGCATTTTCTGTTTTAATATCAGATTTACAGCTCTGTAGCATTTTATTTTTGCTTCTCCAAGTTTGTTCCAAAGTAACCTACCAGGGTCTTTGAGCCTATTACCAAAAATGGTTTAGTACTCTGGGCATGGTCTGACCAGCTAACTGTAAAATATCTAAACAGTGTCTGTCTTGATTTATACTGAATCATTCTGACACAAAACATTGTCAGATTTCGCTCCGATCATGAACCTTTTGTAAACTGGTTACTGTTATCCTGAACAGTTTTCCTGTCTCCATTTTTTTCAGCAGTATTCCCCATAAATAATATGGAAATTCTTTATTTGTCCCAAGAGCATGCAAAATACTAATTATCCAAATTCAATGCCATTTGGCATTATTGGCCCATTCCTTTATTGTGACTAAATCCTGTTGCATTTGATTGCGCTCTCTACAGTAATAACATTTGCACAAATTATTTTTGTCAAGTGCAAAATCACTTACAATGCTTCTAACATTATAGTCTCAGTAATTAATAAACACAGTGAGCAGTTGAGGTTCTAACACAAATCTTCTTGTGCTTATGCACCTGTCAGTGGAAAATGGAAAAAAAAAGATCATGAGAAGAACGGTGATAGTTTTCAATGTGGAGAGAGCTCTAGCTTCCTTATACCCTCTTACAACTCCGTGTTAAATAACTACCTTTTCAAGCAAATTGAGTCCTGCTATAATAATTATGTAACCATTCCCAAAAGTCAAAATAGACTCCATTGGAGGCAGAAATCCAGAGTGAAGGCTGTCCAAGGAAACGGAGTTGAATTCTGAGCATGCTTTGTTGTAAGGTCCAGGGGTAAATAAATTGCAATAAACCCACTGAAACCAATACAAAGTTGCACATTTTATTTGATTGTGTTTCTAAAAAACACCACCACAATGCATCTAAATACATAGTAAAATTTTTAAAAAACGCAGTGACACAGATACAAAAATATGAACATGAGCAGTTCATCAAAACAACAACTGAAAGTAAAACAGACATTAACTCAATGGGAGGAACTCTACACCTTCAATCATTTTAAAAACATTTTTGCTAGTTCAAAACAAAACCTTTAAATTCTATGCATACCCTTGGATTTATTTTTGATTAGCAAATCAGCCAAAGTGACACAATCTACAGCCAATGTAAAACCTCATTGTGTTATTTGTTATGTTACTTCACTAGACAGTCATGGTTACTCACAAAGATTGCAAACATTGTCTCAGAAATTTACATTTTTCTGTCAGTCAACAGGTGGCTAACTTGGCACTCAATTAAATACATTGACAAGCAGTCCGTCATACTGCATTTCCAATGTGAGCCCTTATTTGTTTTGTGATTCTTTTTTAACCCTCCATTTCCCACCTTCTCACTCCTCCATTAGCAATGACTGATTTCTTTCCACTTGTAATTGGGTTTGTCCCTTTCATCAGATTTATGGATGTCCTGACTTACCAAGTTAGATCTGAGAATTTAAGTGGCTATACCGGTATGTTGTTATCAGTTTTATTATGAATATATTGAATCATGGATACTTTTCCTCCAATTTTTCTTCAGTTCATTCACTGTGGGACAAAAGTACCCTCTCCAGACTTTCTGATTCCTTAATTTTATGCTATCATAAAGTTCTGCTCATTAGGTATGAATAGACCTCAGAAGTTAAGTTTAAACAAAATGCTTAGAGGTCTTATAAATGTCAAGACAACAGATATTTTGCGGAAGATGGTAAAAATATTCCAAATACTTCTTGCCAATTTTTAAAAACGTTCCCATCAAATAAGATTTTAAGGGTTTGATTGTGTGGGTTCTTTACTCATATCCAGCCCTAGCTCCACCTCCACTGAATTTTCCGGAGTCAGAATTTTGATGCCTTTTGAACCATCGAGGGCTGAATCTCATTATAGTCTGCCTTTGTCAATTTCATTGCATTTCACTCTGTGTTTCTCTCCAGAGACTTGGTGAAATTTCTTACCTTAAATCACCCCAAATCCACCTCACTAACTGCATTGTCTGTGTGAATGGTATCCTTCTCATCTGATACCAACCCAATTCTACCACTTGCTATAGAACAGCACCACTGCATATCTCAGAATAGACCAAGAATACTGGCACCAGTGCCTTCTTTCAACTCCAGCCAAACACCTGGCCAAGCATTGACTTTGCAGAGTTCCTTTCGCCAATGAAATGATACACTAGCCCCAAGCACAGGCTGCTCACAGCACACAGCTGGCATTCCAGACACTTCCTGGCATATTGAGCCCCACTTTCCAACCAGCAAGCAACATTGTTTACCTGTCCTTGCATTCCCAGTACCACCTTGTCTAAGTTAACATAATTCAGTCCCCAGTGCATACCCTAGGCCAGCGTCTATTCATTGTCTAGTGGGGTCTGTCACAGACAGGCAAGCATTCAGATATTTCCAAGAATTCGTTTTTATTACAGTTGTCAAAAGCAAGCACAAACAGAATCAATTGAGACTGAAGTTTGCCACTGCCATGCAAATACCCAGCGATGCTTTTACCTTATTTTAATTGCAGTGGCTCAGTGGCTAGCACTGTTGCCTCACAGTGTTCAGGACTCAGGTTCAATTCCACCCTCAGGCAACTGTCTGTGTGGAGCTTGAATGTTCTTCCAGTATCTGCATGGATTTCTTCCAACAGCTCTAGTTTTCTCCCACAGTCCAAAGATATGCAAGTTAGGTGATTTAGCCATGCTAGATTGTCCCACAATGTTTAGGGATGTCCAGGCTAGGTGGGTTAGCTATGAGTGATGCAAGCATATGGTAGGATGCTCTTTGGAGGATCAGTGTGGACTCAATAGGCTAAACGATCTGTTTTCACACTGTAGAGACTTTAATACAAAGCTGGCCTGATGACCATAGCTCTCATTTACTGGAACAGTGTATTAATCAGATCCTGCCTGGCTTGTAGTGCTCGATGCGTATGACAGAGCTCAGATGTAAAGAGAACATCTTCATCCTCCTCCTTGGAAGATTGGTCCCAATCTCCCTGTTCCTCAGCATCCATCACATTGCCTGCTGCAATATGAAGAGAACAGCAATCAACAATCCAGGATGATGTGGGACACTGTCTGGACTATAATGGAGGGCTCTCTCTAGAACAGTTCAAGCAGTGTAACCACATCTTTAGCTGCTTCATCATGGCCCAGGATAAAGCATGGAAAGTATTGTGTCAATGCTCTTCATAAGTCAGGGGGTTGTGCAATGGTGTCATCGGCCAAGGTCACAGTGGGTAGGCCCTGAGAATAACAAACTGAAAGAGTAGGGTTCATTAGTGACCAAGGAGAAACAGTAGGGCCCAATAGTAACCAAGGGAAAAAAAAAGAGTGGGGTTCATTAGTGACCAAGGGGAAAGTCTGTGTATGGAGCTGGAGGACATGGGTAGAGTGTTCAATAAATACTTCACCTCATTCAGTGAAGGAGAAGGTAGATACAGAATTTGGGAAGCTGGACTACAAGGCATTTGAGCAGATTGATGTAGGGGGTGAGGAAGTTCTGGAGCTTTTGGAAGATTTACAGTGGAGAAATACCCAGGTTCAGATGAGTTGTATCTCAGGGCTGCTGTGGGAAACAAAGGAGGAAATCCCTGGAGCCCTGATCAAATTTTAATTCCTCTCTAAATGACAGGACAGGTGCCAGAGGACTGGAGGACAGCTAATAGGGTTTCACTTTTCAAGAAGCGTGGTAACGATAAACCAGGGAATTAAACTCTCATGCAGCATTAGGGAAACTGTTGGAGCAGAATCTGAGGGAGAAAATTAATCTCCATTTATAGAAGCAAGGTTTGATCAGGGATAATCAGCGTAGCCTTGTCAGAGGAAGAACATGCATAACAAATCTGGTTGAATTTTTGAGGAGGTGATCAATTGTTTGGCTGAGGGTAGTGCAGTGGATGTAGTTTATATGAATTTCAAAAAGGCATTTGACAAGGTCCCACATGGAAGACTATGTTAGAACGCAAAAGCACATGGGATCCAAGCCAAGTTGGCAAGTTGGATCCAAAACTGGTGTAGTGACAGGTGACAGAAAGTGGTGGTAGAAGGGTGTTTATGTGGCTGGACGTTAGTGTACCACAGGGTCCCTTCTTGTTTGTGATATTTTTAATGATTTAGATGAGAATGTGGGGGAGATGATCAGGAAGTTTGCAGTTAACATGAAGGGTGGTTGACAGAGAGGAAGAAGGCCTTAAGTGAAAAGGATGGTGATGGATTTATGTGATGGGCAGGTCAGTGCTAGATGGAATTTAATCCTGAAAATTGTGAGGTGACACACTTTGGAAGAAGTAATAAAACACAAGAATACTGAATAAATGAATGGTACTGGGAAGCTCAGAAGAACAGAGATCTTGGAGTGTTTACCCACAGATTGCTGAAGGTGGCAGAACAGGGTAATTAAGGAGGTATACGGAACAGCCTTTATTTGTCATAGCATCGATGATAAGAGCAAGAAAGTGGAGTTGGATCTGTACAAAATAGACCACAGCTAGAGTACTGGGTACAGTTCTGGTCACCTCACTGGAGTCAGTGCAGAGGATATTTACCAGGATGTTGCCTGGGATGGAGCATCTCAGCTATGATGAGAGATTGGATAAGCTTGGGTTATTTTCTTTGGAGCACAGAAGATTAAAGGGGAAACCTGTTCAAGGTGTATAAGATTATAAAGGGCCTGGACAGGGTGGATGGAAAGCAGCTGATCCCCTCTGTTGAAGAGTCAATAATAAAGGGGCATATTTTTAAGATGAAAGCAGGAGATTTAGAGTGAACTTCAGAAGAATTTTCATCGAGAGAAAGGTGAGAGTTTGGAATGCACTTCCTGGGAGGGCAGTTGAGGCCAGTAAACTGTAAAAAGTACTTGGATGAGCATTTGAAATGTCATAACAGTCATGGTCAGTTGCTAATGTGGATTTAGATTAGATTTGGCAGTGCAGACTCAATGGGCCAAAGGGCCTCTTCTGTACTATATTATTTCTTGATAAAGGAGCAGAGGCTGTTGCCAAAGTAGAGAGTACACACATTCAGGAAGGGGTAAGGGTGGTCACAGAGAACTTGAACATTGATTGAAAATGGAAGCCCTTGCTGTTGGCGAATTTTCTAATGTGATGCAGCCCTTTCAATGTCATATATGTGTAGCATTTGATACCCTGCACCCGAGGGAAGACAGTAATGTTACCGAACTCTGCTGCCCGGGCTGCAGCACTGACCTCATTGTGGGGAAAGTAAATGAACCGGCATGATATTGTACAAACAGCAGCAACCACCATCCTGATGTGTTTGTGGAGCACAACTGAAAGATCTCACATTCCTTGGAAGGAGCCAATCTCACTAAGGTTGAGTGAGACAGTGACCTTCACTGGAACTGGGAGAGGATGGACTCTCGGGTCCCATGCCAGAATCTGGCAATTTTGTCTTTGTTTGGCTGAGACTCTGCCTTCCCCTTCTTTGCAAGATGTCACTGAAACCAACATCCCCTCGGCAGCTGGATCCAGAGCCCCTGCTGGCAGTGACCTCTGTTCAGAACATAAGGAACAGAACAGCTTGGAGTAGTCTCACGTTTTGCAGATGATGACTGCACGTACTCCTTCCTACAATGAGAAATTATGGGGCAGCACCAGTGGCTCAGTGGTTAGCACTCTACCTCACAGCGCCAGGGACACAGGTTTGATTCCACCCTCAGAGTTTGCACATTCTCCCAGTGTCTGCGTGGGTTTCCTCCAGGTGTTATGGTTTCCTCCCAGAAGTGCAGGCAAGCTGGATTTGCCATGGGATATGCAAGTTTGTAAGAATAGGCTAGGGGGTGTGGGTCTAGGTGGGATGTTCTTCAGAGGGTTGGTTTGGACTTGAAGGGCCAAATGGCCTACTTGCACACTGTTGGGATCCTATGAAATGTGTTGCCCTGACAGTAAGGACCATGTGTGGAGTTCTCACATTGCTTTTGGGAGAGCAGCAGCTGAGTGAGCAACATTGAATAGTATTTTGGGATTGTTCTGGAACACTTCCCATTCCAGCCCCATATCAATGCTATGCAATATAAAACTGTATGGAACTATATCAAATCAAGAACGTATTTGAAAACAATTTACAGATCTTATGCTTGCTGTGACCTTTCATTCTTTATTATTTTTATGGTTTGTGGATTTGAAGAAAGGTAACAATTGTAGCAATTGGATCTTCAGTGGCTTATGAAATACGTGCCGATCTCTCACACACAGTATGATGCTGTCAGTGCATCTGCCCCGGTTTCTAATGCTCTCACAGCACCCTGTAATCTCATTAAACTGGTGCAACAGTTCCATCTCCTAAACTCTTTCTCTGCCATTTATCTTGGGAAGATTGCCAAGGCCATGTACCAATTAGTAGCAAATTTCTCAGTAGTTTAGTACTTTGGGCTTGTGGTTACTGAAAACTGAATTGAGACTGTTCAAGCTCATTCCATTTAAGTGCCTTAACAGCTGTCTGGAGACCTTCAGCGGGTATTGATCTGGACAGGATTCAAACCAAAAGTTCCAGGGATTAACAAACCATGTTCTACTATAATGTACCAGTTCCAAGGTGACTGTTAGTAACCGTTGCAAATAGCAGCATCAACCAAAGTTAAGCAAGGACTGCATTTAGTTTGGTCATTTGCGAACCACGATGAATGTCTAAATTATTTAAACTCGTTTGAATCACGATCAGAAAAAATTAACATCAGCTGTGTGGTTTGGAGGACTCATTATACAATTCCTCCCTAAAAACATTCAAGTTCTACGAGTAAGATGGTTTGTAGTTTCAGATTCTCATACCCTTGAACAAATTTCCACACAAATCAGCATGAAGACCATCTTGATATAGAATCAGTGTACTGCGCATTTCAAACAAAAATATTTCTCATCCATATGGCAAGGGATAAAGTATTTCATCCATTGTCTGTAAAGAGCTGAATATCTTTAATTCATTAAAAGGGGACATGCATCAGTTGTTGAGCAAAACAAGAAGGCACCAATCAATTGTGTTTTTATCTATTTGTTAACATCAGCCTCCACCTGCACCAAAATTGGCAGAGTCCTATTCTGTAGGAGAATCAGATACTTACATTTGAGGCATTAGTGCAAGGTATGATAATCAGTCCCCACCCTGCTATGTCTGAATGCCATGGCAGAATGGACTCAAATTGACAATGCAATAGCAGCTGTGTAACTCCTCAGAGAATTAATTTATCATTTCAGGATTATCCATTTTCTATTGGATTCTTCCTCCAATTTGTCAACACACTTTGCTACAGATAATTAGACAGGAAAAAGCCTTAAAGTATAAGAAGACAGCCTGGGTATAACATCTGCCATTTTTTTTATTTTAGATGCTTGCTTGCCTGGGTGTGAATGGGATACAAATTGTATTGAAATGTCTAAAGCATCAATAGGGTGATTACACTCCTGAGATAGTTTTACAGAGTAATTTTAAAAGACTATCAACAATGGCTGCCTAAATGAAGAGGGGTCAACTGATGCATTTTGTTTTGAATAGGTAGATTGTTTAAGATTGACCTTACTAATGTCTTTAATTTTTAAACATAGTTTTATACTAAAGTTCATGAATATTCAGCATTTCACATAATTGCATTTACATTTCATTTTCTTAAAAGTTCATTAGCAAAATAAATCTGTTTTTCAAAAATAATTAATATATTTTAATGTGTAATGAATAAAACTGTATGCACATTGAAATATTTTTACAAAGGAAATACTTAGTGTTTCAATTTTGTTTAGAAAATTATACTATTTAATTAATTTTCTTTCTCCAACATTATTTAGTGTATGAAGCGCATTCAGACTATTCATTTTTTTTAAGAGAAACAGTAATTCCAATTTGAGGAGATCCAAGAAAATTATGCAAGTATAAACTGTGTGGATAAAATGTTGCAAAATGAACCAGCAGTTGATTAGTGTTGAGCATTGCGGTGTTTTTGTATTACCATAAAGCTAAGCATTTGATGCAAAATCAACAGTCATGATTAACTTTGACTGAGTTAATGAAATATATTTTAGCGAGTTTTGAGAAGATTTGTAGCTCAGGTTGAGGTTTTGGATGTAGGTTTGCTCGCTGAGCTTGATGGTTCATTTCCAGACATTTCGTCACACTACTAGGTAACATCTTCAGTGGGCCTCAGGCAAAGCACTGCTGAAAATTCCTGCTTTCTGTTTATATCTTTGGTTGGTGATGTTATTTCCTGTGGAGAAGTCACTTCCTGTTCCTTTTCTCAGGGGTGGTAAATGGGGTCTAACTCGATAAGTTTGTTGATAGAGTTCCGATTGGAATGCCATGCTTCTAGGAATTCTCGTGCGTGTCTTTGTTTGGCTTTTCTTGAGTGACGTAAACAATCAACATTAACCTGGCTAAGGAAACACTGACTACACTATTAGAAGACCTAAAGACACATACACCAAACACCATTAACTTCATCAACAAGGACAGTATCATCAAGCTAGTGGACCTATGCCTTACCACACACTTCACCTTCAACAACAAAACCTACAGAACACCCATAGGATCTCCGATATCAGGGTTCTTAGCAGAGACAGTAATGCAGAGACTTGAACAAACAGCTTCGCCAACCATCCAACCCAAACTTTGGGTCCGCTACGTAGATGACACCTTTGTCGTCACGAAATGAAACAAATTAGAGGAAACCTTCAAGACCATCAATAATACCCTTACTGGCATGAAATCCACTAAAGAGGAAGAAAACAACAACAAACTGCCATGCCTAGATGTCGCAGTAGAGCAAAACGCCAGTGGGGAACTTCAAACCAGCGTCTACAGGAAAACAACACATACAGACCAAATATTGAACTACAGAAGCAATCATCCCAACACCCACAAATGAAGCTGTATCGGAACATTATTTCAATGAGCCCAATACATGCTGCAGCACAGAGGAACTACACAGAGCAGAGGAAAATCACTTATACAGTGTAGTCAAAAAGAATAGGTACCCAATGAACACAGTATGCCGATTTCTCAGCAACAAACCCAAACAAGCAGATAAAACACGTCCAGAGACCCTAACCACTCTCCCTTACATCAAAGGCATCTCAGAAATGACTGCCAGACTACTCAAGCCCCTTGGCATCATGGTAGCCTACGAATCCACCAACACACTAAAACAGCAGCTAATGAACTTGAAAGACCCAATACAGACAACAAGCAAAACTAATGTCATTTACAAAATACTGTGCAAGGACTGTAACAAACACTACATTAGACAAACAGGCAGAAAACTAGCCACAAGGATACATGAACACCAACTAGCCATAAAAAGACATGACCCTCTGTCAGTAGTATCCTCACAAATGTATGAAGAAGGACTGGGACAACACATCCATCCTAGGACAAGCCAAACAAAGACAAGCACAAGAATTCCTAGAAGCATGGCACTCCAACTGCAACTCTATTAATAAACACATCAAGTTAGACCCCATCTACCACCCTCTGAGAAAAAAGGAACAGGAAGTGATTTTACCAGAGGAAATAACATTACCACAGGAAATTACATCACCAACCCAGAGAAACCCAAAACATATAAATAGAAAGCAGGAATTTTCAACAGTGCTCTGCCTGAGGCCTACTGAGGATGTTGCCTGGTAGGGTAATGAAATGTCTGGAAATGAACACTCCAGCATAGCGAGGAATATATTTTGTGTTAAATCATCAGATGTTGTAACTACAATCTAGATCCAGTTATTAGTGCTTTACTAATCTATATTTGAATTCATCTTAAAGTTGCTAATGCTTTTCAGAGGGGTTTAAACTAATGCAATAGGGGGATGGAAACCTAAATTGTAGTTGCAGTGTACAGGAGGTTGACAGTAGTGAGGTCAGGGATAGGTTTACAAGTTCGCGAGAGGGCACCGGCAATCAAGACATTGAAGTACATACATTTCAAACCAATGCGAGAAGCATCCTGAATAAGGTGAATGAACTTCCAGAATGGGTTGGTACCTGGGATTTTGATGTTGTGGCCATTTCAGAGACATGGCTAGAGGAGCGACAGGAATGGTTGTTGCAGATTCTGGGATTTAGATGTTTTAGTAACAACAGAGAAGATGGTTAAGAAAAAAAGGGGGGGGGTGGCATTGTTAATCAAGGGTGGTATTATAGCAGCTGAGATAATGTTTGAGGACTCATCCACCGAGGTAGTTTAGGCTGTGGTTAGAAACAGGAAAGCAGAGATCACTCTATTGATAATTTGCTCTAGGCCTTTAAATTGTTCTAGGAATGTAGAAGAAAGGATAGCAAAGATTATTCTCAATAGGAGCGAGAGTAACAGGGTAGTTGTTATGAGGGACTTTAACTTCCCCAATATTGACTGGGAATACAATAGTTCAAGTAGTTTAGATGGATCAGTTTTTGTACAATGTGTGCAGGAGGGTTTTCTGACACAGTATGTAGATGGGCCAATAAGGGGCAATGCCATATTGGATTTGGTACTGGGGAATGAATCCAGCCAGGTGTTAGATTTGGAGGTAGGTGAACTCTTTGGCAATAGTGACCATAATTTGGTTATGTTTACAATAGCAATGGGCAGGGATAGGTACATACCACAGGGAAAGAGATTTAATTGGGGGAAAGGCAATTATAATGAGATTAAGCAAGATTTAGGATGATAGGACAGGGGAAGGAGACTGCAGTGATGAACACACTTGAAACGTGGAGTTTATTCAAGGAATAGCTATTGCGGGTCCTTGTTAAGTAAATACCTACCAGGCAGGGAGGTGGTTGTTGAGAGAGGAAGCCATGATTTACTAAAGAAGTTGAAGCTCTTGTCAAGAGGAAGAAGGAGGCTGATGTGAGGATGAGGCATGAAGGCTCAGTTAGGGGGCTTGAGAGCTATAAGTTAGCAAGAAACTATCTAAAGAGAGGGCTAAGAAGAGCTAGGAGGGGACATGAGAAGTTGTTGGTGGATAGGATCAAGGAAAACCTTAAGACCTTCTATAGATATATCAGGAATAAAAGGATGACTAGAGTAAGATTAGGGCCAATCAAAGATAGTAGTGGAAAGTTGTGCGTGGAATCTGAGGACATGGGGGAAGCATTTAAATGAATACTTTTCATCAGTATTCACATTGGAAAAGAACAATGTTAGTGAGAATATGGAGACAAAGGCTATAAGGTCAGATGAGATTACGGTTGACAAAGAGGGGCTTTTAGCAATTTTGGAAGATCTGAAAGTAGATAAGGTCCCTGGACTAGATGGGATTTAACATCTGATTCACTGGGAAGCCAAATAGGAGATTGCAGAGCCTTTGGCTTGGATCTTTATGTCATCATTGTCGACAAGAGTAGTGTCAGAAGACTGGAAGATAGCAAATATTGTTCCCTTGTTTAAGAAGGGGAGTTGGGATAATCCTGGTAATTATAGATTAGTGAGTCTTACTTCGGTCATGAGTAAAATGTTGGAAAAGGTTACAAGAGATAGGATTTATTATCATCTGGAAAAGAATAATTTAATTAAGGATAGTCAACACAGTTTTGTGAAGGGTAGGTCATACCTCACTAACCTTATTGAGTTCTTCAAGAAGGTGACAAAACAGGTGGATGAAGGTAAAGCGGCTGATGTTGTGTATATGGACTTCAGTAAAGCGTTTGATAAAGTTCCACATGGTAGGCTATTACACAAAAAAAGGAGTTTCAGGATTGCAGGTGATTTAGCGGTTTGGATCAGAAATTGGCTACCTGAAAGAAGACAGAGGGTGGTAATTGATGGGAAATGTTTATCCTAGAGCTCAGTTACCAGTGGTGTGCCGCAAGGATCTGCTTTGGGCCCACTGCTATTTGTCATTATTATAAATGATCTGGGTGTGGGTGTAGAAGGATGAATTAGTAAATTTGCAAATAACACTAAGATAGGCAAAGTTGTGGATAATGCTGAAGGATGTTGTGGGTTACAGAGGGACGCAGATAAGATGCAGAGCTGGGCTGAGAAGTAGCAAATGGAGTTAAATGCAGAAAAACATGAGGTATTTCACTTTGGAAGAAGTAACAGGAATGTGGAGTACTGGGCTAATGGTAAAATTCTTGGCAGTGTACATGAACAGAGAAATCTATTGTTCAGGTGCTTAAATCCCTGAAAGTTGCCACCTAAGTTGATAGGGTTGTTAAGAAGGCATATGGTGTGCTGCATTTATTGGTAGGGGGATTGAGTTTCGGAGCCACGGGGTCATGCTTCAACTCTACAAGACACTGGTAAGGCCGCACCTGGAGTATTGCATACAGTTCTGGTCACTGCATTATAGGAAGGATGTGGAAGCTTTGGAAAGGGTTCAGAGGAGATTTACGATGATAACTCAGGTCTTATGAGGAAAGGCTGAAAGAACGGAGGCTGTTTTCGTCATAGAGAAGAAGGTTGAGTGGTGACTTAATCGAGACATATAAGATAATCAGAGGGTTAGATAGGGTGGACAGTGAGAGCTGTTTTCCTCTGATGGTGAAGGCTAACATGAGGGGACATAGCTTTAAATTTAGGGGTGATAGATTTAGGACAGATATCAGGGGTAGTTTCTTTACTCAGAGTAATAGGGGCGTGGAACAGCCTGCCTGCAACAGTAGTAGACTTGCCGATGTTAAGGGCATTTAAATGGGCATCAGACATATATATGGATAATAATGGAACAGTGTAGGTTATATGGGCATCAGATTAATTTCACAGGTCAGCAGAACATCAAGGGGCCGAAGGGCCTGTACTGCGTTATAACGTTCTGTTCTCTGGAAAACATTGCAATGTATCTCAGTTTCACACTGTATATTTAAGCAAATTTTAATTTCTTAATTTGGATGAAGTAAGCAAAGATATTAGTGTTGTGGTATCCATATCAAACAAAATAATCAATTAGGAGTATCAATATACTATGTTGCTTCAATATTCTAACAAACACTCAACAAAAAGTTATAACTACATAATTAAAGAGAAATGTGAAGATTGTTCTTTTAATGCTCCAAAGTGCTGTATTGGAACATGGAGGCTGCTGTGTTTATGCAAGTTGACATCATGTGAGATCAAATGTCAGTAGCCAACAAAAATTCCTTTGGACAGCCAACAGCTGTTGAGCATGTACTTTTATTTCAAACATTTCAAGGTAATTAAAAAGTAACCATTATTCGATGTAACATGGAATGCAGCCAACAATCCATCAAAGTCTGCTCTACTGATTAATATTGCAGTATGCAAAAATTATGAGCATTAGTAGTTAATGTTTCACGGTCAGTATTACACGGTTGATGTAGTGTTTTTGGCTTTATGCATCTAATAATATTGGAATACAATCTGTTGCCGAGTAACCTGAACCACCTTAGCCTCAATGTAGAAGTGCTTCAATACTCATTTAACCATGCATTGCCAAGGGATCTGAATTGATGACATTGCCCCAGATGGAATTTGTAAGTACCTAGATATTCAGGCGTATATTATGGCTCACTTTCTCATACTTCAACCAGCCTCACATTTTTTTAAAATACGGAGCTGACTGATCACAACTCCTATCCCGTGATGAAGAAATTTGTGGACTGTCAAATTATTCAGATGGCCCAGGGCAGAATGAAATCTAATTTGGCTCAGCAACAGAAAACCAAGTTTGATACAAGATAGTGGATTCAATCCAATTCAGTACACCCGTTATGAGGAGAGAGGCCAATCTGAACAACTTCTCCACTGAATCAATGAAAGATGTTGTTGTTGTCTTAACTTCTAATAATCAACCACATGAGTCTGAGGCACAGGTTTATGATCATTCATTCCTGCAGAAACAGAGAGAGGTTGTACTCTTGACAAGCCAGATTTGAGATTCTGAGGAATACAGGAAACTGCAGTATCTTTACACCATTTTGAGTCACATACGCATCTCAGTATCCAAATTCCAATCCCAATTCATACAAAGATAAGAAACAGATGCCCATTCCTATCACAGGTTAAAGTCTTCCTCACCCAGTCAAGGATCAATTAATCTTATCCCTATGTTAGGAGAATCAGGAATGACATATTTCTTCCCCACTTCAGGATGGATCTTTTGCCCCATTGCTTATCAGTGTCTGTATTTCCTTATTTCTAAATCCTTTCTGACTCCAAGGTCTTTGTTGTTTTGTTAATACTATTTTTGTCTGTAAAAGGTTCACCTACAGATTCCTGCTGACACTAGCCTTTAGGGCATTTGACAAAGTTTGTCTGAGAGTTTGCTCACTTCACTGGCATCAAAAAAAAAGCTATTTAACCCCGACATTCTAGCTCTCTCTAATATTGTCTATAGCTTTAATGGTGTAGACTCTGATTGCTATCATCTCGCGTTAAGGATGGCCTGGGGAAATCTGGTGGGATAGATCACACAGAAGTAACAGAACCACCCAGATTTTCCTTCTTTGGAAATTGATAATCAGAAAGTCCAGAAGGTTTTATAGTGACTTGTGGAATTTCTTGCATAATTTTCCTATTATGCTTCACTCAGTTGACTAAAGACTTAATTTTGGTTTCTTTTCATAGTTGCTGCCAGACCTGCTGAGTTGCTGAGGCAATTTCGGTTTTTTATCTCAACAACTTTGCAAGGTTAGATCTCATGGAATACAGGAAGAACTAGCCATTTGGATGCAGAACTGGCTTGAAGGGAGAAGACAGTGCATGATGGTGGAGGATTTGCCTTTCAGACTGGAGGCCTATGACCAGTGGAGTGCCAACGATTGGTGCTGGATCCATTTATATAAATTATTTGGATGTGAACGTAGGACGTACAGTTAGTAAGTTTGCAGATGACACCAAAATTGGAGGTGTAGTGAACAGTGAAGACGGTTACCGCAGAGTACAACTTAATCTTGATCAGATGGGCCAATGGGCTGAGAAGTGGCAGATGGAGTTTAATTTAGATAAATGTGAGGTGCTGCATTTTGGAAAAGTGTATCAGAGCAGGATTTATATACGCTTAATGAAAAGGTCCTGGGGATTGTTGCTGAACAAAGAGACCTTGGAGTGCAGATTTTTAGTCCCTTGAAAATAGAGTCACAGGTAGATAGGATAGAGAAGAAGATGTTTGATATGCTTTCCTTTATTGGTCAGAGCAGCAAGTACAGGAGTAAGGAGGTCATGTTGCAGCTGTACAGGACATTGGTTAGGCCGCTGTTGGAATATTGCGTGCAATTCTGGTCTCCCTACTATCTCAAGGATGTTGTCAAACTTGAAAGGGTTCCAAAATGATTTCCAAGAATGTTGCCAGTGTTGGAGGGTTTGAGCTATAGGGAGAGGCTGATGGCTGGCGCTGTTTTCCCTGGAGCGTCAGAGGCTTAGGGGTGACCTTATAAAATCATGAGGGGCATGGACAGGATAAATAGACAAGGTCTTTTCCCTGGAGCGAGGGAGTCCAGAACTAGAGGGCAGAGGTTTGAGGTGAGAGGGGAAAGATTTAAAAGAAACCGAAGGGAAAACTCTTTCACACAGAGGGTGGTACGTGTATGGAATAAGCTGCCAGAGGAAGTGGTGGAGGTTGGTACAATTGCAACATTTAAAAGGATGGGTAAATGAATAGGAAGGGTTGAGGGGGATATGGGCCAAGTGTTAGCAAATGGGATGAGATTAGGTTAGGATATCTGATTGGCATGGACGAGTTGGACCAAATGGTCAGTTTCTGTGCTGTACGTTTCTATGACTCCATAACTGAACCTTGAAAGTAAGACTACTGAACAGTCTTTCCTGTATGCCTCTCTGCCCATAACGTATTTTACCGTGTGTGTGTGTGTGTGTGCGTGCGTGCGCAAGGGCAATGGGATTAGTTCTATGCTGGACAGTTTGTAACTGTTTGCCTGTAGCTAGAGCCTAATTACCATCAATAAATAGTCTTTGTTCAGTTCAGAGACCTGGTCCATTCTTCCTATCAATCAATGTCTGAAAGTCATGCAAACTGGGAGTTTTTGTAAAATCTTTAACTTTTGTGCAAACTCTGGGAATAGTGAGGTTCAATTGCCAGCTTACCAACCCACTGAGTTGTAACATCATAAAACTATTACCTCACAGTTATCCCTAAAGAAACTATATCAGCCACTGGCCAACTGACCTCCACTGACACGCACCTCTGCTGGGAAATGTTCCTTCCTTGTATCAGCTTTTCAAACATACACATTATTAATCAAGGCTGCATTGGTAATTGTGGTCCCCTTAAAAACTGCATTTCTGTATTTGAGTATTCCATATTTAGTGTTTGCTGTGTAGTATGAGACCTTATTTGACTGTGCTACAGCAGTGACTAGCCTCTACAAACATATACAAACCCGTGGCATAGGAAAACAAAGGAAAGGTATCAGAATCACATGAAAAAAAGAGAGGATGATGTTCCATTGAGCTGATGACAAAGATTATCAGCTCCATACTACCTTACTATTACAGTGCTTGTGAAAATAGGATGTTTTGATCTTCAAAGGAATGACAACAAACCATCAAATGATGATAGTAAAGTGGACAACAGTCATCTTGATGATATGAGTAGCTACCCCATGATCATCAGTCAAAAGGATTCAGACCATTGTTTTGAGCCAGTGTAAGTTACCAGCTCCCAGATGTAGGGTACTTCACATGTTCAGGGTCAGAGGGCAACTCCCTTTTCGGTAGCTGTCCTTGTCAGGGAGTTATCATCTTCAGATGGCCAGAAGAGGGAAGGAGACCTGGGGGAAAGAGTTCAGCTTAGAGCACAATATTACCTTCAAAACATATTCCGCACAACAGCCTGTTTGTCCTCTCCTATCAGTGAGCCATCCCATTTGTCACCGCTTGTATACTTCCTTTGTCTAATTAACCAATGTGGCATATCTAAAATACTTCTTCCTAACAAACTTAATAAACTACCTGAAAATTTCTGACGAACGTTTGACTGCCTGACTTAGGGAACTGCGATCATGAACCCTCCAAAATCTAACAGCTGGGAGATGTGCAATGGGCAGTTCATGCATCCGTTCTCACTGACTGCACCGTTATCTGCTGAGCAACTCTACTTGAAATGCTGCCTCTCCAGGTTCAACACTGTCCTACATGGTGTTCCAACATTTCAGGGTGACTCAAGCAGTCTACAAATACTCTGAATTTCTTTTATTCATTCATGGGATGAAGGCATCACTGGCTGGGCCAGTATTTATTGCCCTTCCCTAATTGCCCAGAGGGCATTTGAAAGTCAACCACATTGCTGTAGGTCTGATGTCATATGTAGTCACATGAAAGTTATTGGTGAGGGAAGAGTCAGAAGGAAGTTCTTCAGGATCCCTCTTAGTCTGCTCCTATCATGGGGAGACTTCACAACACAAGTTCAAACATAATATCCTGACAGATGCTTTAAGAGCTACCTAACATCTTGCCAGATTACCAAGAAAGTTGAAGTCAGATGGGTGGAAAGGCTGAATTAATGAAGACATGATTATTGTAATGGACCCTTGCGGGGTCTCAAATTGCAAACGTTTTATCCTGTCCACAAACAAAAAACCTTTCATCACCTACTTTGCACACAAAATCAGATAATTAGTGGAATTATTGCACAGTTGACTTTCAATCTGGGATTGTAAGATTCCAATTTCATTTCAGTATGAATGACTTGCCATCTCTGCCTGTGATGCACAGATATCATACCCCATCCTTTATGTTGTCTTTTGTTGTCCTTGCGACTCCAATGGCCTTTCACTGTTTCTTGTGGGCCACTTTACTGAATGATTAATGTCCCCAATATAGAGCCCAGATATCCTCAGTCATTTGCACAGTAGCTGGTAGGGAGAAAGCTGCAGCCATTTTCTCTTAAGTAGCATTTTCACTATGATCATCATTTTCTTTTTCTTTTTGGGTGACAGCTCACAGCTCCACATTTTATTTCAGCTCTGGGCACTCACCACTTCTGACCATTTCAAGCGTACAACACAGTAGTGTTTTCCAGACAAGGGATTTTTTTGAAGAGGAGCTTAAGATGTCTGCCTTCAGGATGTGTGCTTCATGGTAGCATTCACATGATGAAGCAAACTAGGACAGACAATAGGATGTTGTTGACAGACACAGACTGGCAGCTTGTAATGGAGCACTAAGAGCAAAGGGCACTCGGAAAGTAATGTGACTATGCAGAGGCTAGCAACCCTCAGGTCAGTGCCGTAGTCAAGGTGTATGAGCTAAGAGCAATGCAAAGTATACAGATGCTGGCAGTCTCCAAGGAAGCAGTAAAGTGAGTGAGCATTAAGAAGGCAAGCTCAGAGCCAGAAGGTACGTCCTGTGCAGATGCAAGAGGCACATGTGTCTGTACACGTAATGTGACCTGATAGAAATGTGTCCCTCTTCCTGATGAGGGGCTCCTGCTTGAAACGTCGATTTTCCTGCTCCTCGGATGCTGCCTGACCTGCTGTGCTTTTTCAGCATCACTCCAATCTTGACTCCATTATAAAGTGTTGAAGGACTGAAGCAGGGTTTGTGTTGGTCTGAGAGCAGGCACAATGAGGGGTGGTCAGACTCATGGTTTGCCAGTGCCAATTTACTTGGTTGGGAAAGGGTGATGGACATGGAGGATGCAGGGACAATGTGACGAGCCGGTGGAATTAAAACATTTTGTCAGATTTTTTCCATTCCCACAGTATTTTGCCACAAATGAAAATGCAATGATTTTGAAATAAAGGCACTGAGGCTTGGGTGGTTTACTGATTTTCTAACCATAATTTCAGACTTGACTGAAACTCTGAAAGGCTCGAGTTAAATTCTAATGATTTTTTTTTCTCATCCTATTACATCAAAAGAAAATATTTATTACATTTTTAGTCTTTTTAATAATTTTCCATTGGATATAAAAATATGAATGATCAAAGGATGATCATGTATATCAAAGTCACTAAATGCTTCCATAATCTCCATCAGAAATATGGCATAGAAGCAGAATTAGGCCATTCACCCAATCAAGTCTGCTTTGCCATTTAATGAGTTCATAGCTGATCTGACAATCCTCAACTCCATGTTCCTACTATTTCCCAATCACCCTTCATCTTCTAACTGATTCATTCCCCAGACTCAGCTTCCCGCTGTGGTAAAGAATTCCACAAATTCACAATCCTCAGAAAATGTCCTCCTCATCTCTGTTGTAAGTCTGCAACCCCTCATGGTTGGTGCGTAAATGGAACGAGCTATCAGGGTAGAGGTGGGTACAACTGCAACATTTAAAAGACATTTGGACAGGTATATGGATAGGAAAGGTTTAGTGGGATATGGGGGAACTGTAGGCAAATAGGACTAGTTCAGTTTCAGAAAGCTGGTAGGCATGGAGGATTTGGGCTGAAGGGTCTGTTATCATGCTGTATGACTCTGTGACCACTGGTCCTAGACACTCCCTAGTCATTCTGCATGTACAGTCTAAAGCTTCATGAGAACCTTGTATGTTTCAGTAAGGTTGCCTCTCATTCTTCTATATTCTAATGAATATAGACCCAATCTACTCAAACTCTCTTCATACGACAATCTGTTCATACTTGGGATCAGCCAACTGAACCCTTTCTGGACTGCATCCAATGCCAATATATATCTTACCTTAAATAAGAGCCCAAAACTGTTCACAGGATTCCAGCTAGTGTCTTGTATATTTTTAACAAAAAACTTATCTACTTCGTGTATATTCCATTTCCTTTGAAATAAACAGCAACATTCCAATTGCCTTCCCTATTAACCACTGAACTTGGATGCTAGTTTTTTGTGATTCATGAGCAAGGACTCCCAAATTCCTCTTCTCTGGAGCTTTCTACAGTTTTGCTCTGCTTAAATAAAAACTCAGCTCCTCTACTCTTCTTGCCAAAATGCATTATCTCACATTTCTCCCCCCCACCCCCCTTCATATTTCATCTGTCAAGTTTTTGCCCAATTACTTGCCTACACCTTCATATCCCTCTGCAGACTCTGTGTCATCCTCACCACTTGCTTTCCCTTCTATTTTGGCATCATCTGCAAACTTGGCAATAGCTTTCCTCATTTAATTCATTCGTTCATATTGGAAATAATTGTGGCCCCAGCACTAATCCCCTTGGAATTCTACCAGTTAAAGGTTACCATCTTGAAAATGTCACCCTTAACTCAAATCTCTGTGTTCTATTTAGGTAGTCAATCCGCTGTCCATATTAATATAGTACCTCCAACACCTTGGGCTCTTATCTCATTAAGTAGCCTAATGTGTGATACTTTTTGTAAAATGCCTTCTAAAAATTCAAACATATTACATTCATTGTTTCTCCTTTATCTATCTTGATAGTTACCTTCTGAAAGAATTCTAGTAAATTTTCAGGCAAGATTTTCCCTTCATGAAGAAGTGCTAACTCTGCTTGATTATGTTCTACATTTCTAAATGTTCCATTATTACATCCTTTGTAATAAACTAACATTTTCCTAATTACAGACATTAAATTAACTGGTGTATAGTTATTTTTTTTTGTCTCCGTCTCTTTTTAATAGAATCATAGAATCCCTGCAATGTGGAAGCAGGCCATTTGGCCCATCAAGTCTATACTGACCCTCTGAAGAACATCCTTCCCTAATATCTATAGCTCAGACGATTTACTCAACTCTGTTCCGAAGTTCCTCTTGCCCCAAATGTCTACTCCAGATGTATTTAGTCTGGATCACATTGGTGACCTACAGCTTCTACATTTTGCAGCAACAATGCAGCACTTGTCCTGCCATCACTGTTGTATTTGGTTTAAGTTATAAACTACTTATTGGAGTATCCCTGCCCCTTACATTGGCATGTTGTTTTTATAAACTAAAAAAAAGAGGCAAAGTCACCAGTATCAATCTCATATTTTAAGAAACAAAAGGAAGAAAACACTGGAAGCTTATATAAATTGAAGACCTGACATATATAACAACTAGAAATATTCACTAATCCTGCTCACCATTCAGATTATTTCCTTGCATTGATAAAGACACTCACTCACAAAGTCAGTGGACAGAGGGAATCAACATGTGCAGGGAAAGCCAAAGCACATTCTCTGTTCATGATGTCTCATCTCATTGTCCACGTTAAGTGCGATGAAATTAGAATGACACTTAATCAAAATATCTTAAGATTCAGCACAGTGGTTCCTCCTCCTGTTAGGTAACATCAGTAACTTTACTGGTATATTTAGCTTAAATACTTTAAATGAACTAATTGCTTTTCTATTACACAAACAGCTGAGAATTTCTAACTGCTGAAGGGTTTCCCAACGTTCGGTCAATAGCCGTGCTCCATTTTGTGTGTGACATTCAAGCTAAGATCTCAAGTTACTGTACTTTTTTGACATTTTGCAAGATCTTTTGCCATCTCTGAAACGGAGTGGAAGAGACACGAAACGTATCTGTTTTTCTCTTTCCACAGATACTGCCAGACCTACTGAGTCACTATAGCACTTGCTGTTTTTATTTCAGCAGCCACAGTATTTTGTTTTTTTTAAGCTGTCTACTTAAATCTTGAAAATTCTAACAATTTTATGTTTCCTACAACCTCAACCCCAGCTGCTACCTTTGCAAAATCCAGTAAAGCTACCTATTAAATACAGCAATCTTGGGACAGCCCATTCCCAGGTCAGTGCTGGGAAACTGGCTCATAATTAAATAAATCTTAAAAAGGTAGGTTCCAAACTCCATCTGCAAAATAACAAATCAGTGTATAAATATAACACAGAATGCTGTCAGCTATTGAATAAATTAGTATTAATTGCTACAGCTGCAAACATATAATTAAATCAAATATCTGCAAACTACAAAAACATTAAATATAAATATTAATAACATATGCAGAAAATAAATAAATAGACATGAATGACTGATTCTAGGTAGACTCTGTGAGGTTGCTCCCTTTTGATTGCAGTGATCCCTAGAATGCAAAACAAAAGTCCAATGATAAAAAGGTTGAATTGTTATGACCTCAATGAGGAATTTTTTTTAAGTGCTTGTGGACTTTTGGAATGCTGTCCCACTGCGAAAGGGATTGGATAGTGGTTTTTAAACAAATTTGACCATTTTTCATTTCATACTTACTATACTACATTATCAAGATCAAAGGAGGCCATGGGCTTTTCATACAGTCTCTTTGTTCACTATACCAATTATAGAGCCAGTTAAGAAATGAACGTATCTTGATAGAGTTAACGTATACTGATGTAATTAGTAGAATTTACATGAAATACTAAAATTGTCACTTTAATGTGAACAAAGATGTTGTTAAAGAATATATAGTATCAGCAAGAATAGTTTCAGTGAATTGCTTTCAATAAGTAACAGAATGTAATGGTTTGTGAAATGTCTGGCCCAAAGGTAATGTCCGTTATCCTCAACTTAATCAAAGTGATATCTTGGAAAATATAACTGAAGACCAACTGAAGTAACAGTTTCCAGAACGGAACACTGATCTAAAAAGGTGACATGATTGGATATCCACTAAAAAGGATAAAAACAGTCTTGGGAAAACTCAAATTCTCATCTTATTCAATAAAGATGTATAAAGAGACTTACATCACTGTGGTGAGTAGATAGGATGATCTTGAATTTGCTAAGTATATTCTTTTATATTTGTATTGTTTGAGTGAGTTACAGCAAACATGGAGTCTGGTTCAGGAACCTGGTAGTGAATTAATCATTTTCAGACATGATTTCTGTATATGCAACTAAGATGACTCACTGAAGGAATCACTGAATATATACGTTTAAGTAATACTTTATTTTCACTCTAATAATGCAATTTTCTTCTGAATAAACTGGTTTTGGATTTGCCATCTGAGAGTCTTGTCCTACCTTATGAATTAAGTCTTGGTCAGATCAGAAGCAATTAAAGCATAGTGCTGGTAAATTGGCTTTTTTTTAAAAAAGTACCACCCAAATTCTTAAAAGCCCACACCTCAGAGTTGTAGATGTGCCATTGATGACTTTATTAAAACATGTGTTTGGTCTCTTAGGGAGTCACGGAATTATGGGGAGCAGGTGAGAATGAGGTGTTGAGGTAGAAGATCCACTATGATCATATTGAATAGCAGAGCAATCTCAAGTAACTATATGGTCTATCGTTTCTCCCTTTTTGTTTTACAATTCATTTGTGGGATGTGGGTATCCCTGGCTGGCCAGTATTTATTGCCCATCCCTAGTTGCCGTTGAGGTGGGGGTGGTGAGCTGCTTTCTTCAACCCACTTCTGGAGAACCCACATACACTTCTGGAGAATATAATGTAGGTGCATAATAGTTAGCTGTAATAAATGTCTGTCGGATCTTTCAATACCAGAATATCCATGTCCACTTTCTCATGTTATGGGAGATAATATGAGCATTGCTATATCAGGTAAAACACTTTGTTGGAGATAATCTCGCATTTGTTGTTGGTGCAATTACAGTCCCCTGGTCTCCAATTCATTTCCCCATTAAACTGTCCATACGCCCTGCACAAAGTGCACAACTGTCACATTTTATATAACAAACCTCAAAATTTCATAGCTGATTATAGAACCAAAGAATTTAAAGAAGAAAATTGCATTAGTAATTGCATAAAGAGCTCATTTTATAGAGGTAGAAATTAGCAATTATTTCTGACTGACATTAATATTTTACGAGCAGTGCATTAACATGGATTTGTTTAATTAGTCAGCTGCTGTAAATAAAATGCTTGAGATGAAGCTTAAAAGAGAAGGCCGGTTTAGCAACTAAACATCATTATTCTGCTCCAGATCCCAGGTTACCCTGAATAAGTGCTGCAAGAAATCCGTTACTCTCACAGAAATAGAAGAGTTCTTAAAGAGGAATACAGAAAATATTCTATCCTATGAGCAACTTGCCATTCTCACCAAACTGTTCCAATGATATTATCAATAAGGAAAATCTGTTTCTGCCCCTTGCTGCATTTATTCTAACTGGAAAGTGCACAAGATCTCATGTATAACTTCTGAACTTCAGAGAAACCATCAGAGTATCAAAAACTTGATCAGCAGAATCTAGACCTCAAATGTGATATCTTTACTGCCTCTTTCTCACAAGGTGAATGGGGCAGGAGCAAAACTAAGATCTCAGAGAGTTACTTATCAATGATTAGTCACATGGGGTCGGATTCAGCTTTGAGTTGTTTTCATAAAGTGCTTTGTACTTTCATGGTTTCAAACACTCTGCTAATTCAACCGCCTTGTTGATTGAGTAGGATAATTTGACCAGCAGACGGTGGAACCAGCAGTGAGACACTATGTCCGACAGGCCAAAGCCCTCATGCTCCTCTATGTACTGGCTGTGAAGTGGTTGTTTCATATTTATCTCCAATGTATCTTAGGAATTTGAGGAGGGCAGGGTGGTACATTATTTCAACATGATGTTGTGCAAGTTGCTGTGGATTGTGTGTCAATTGATACATAATTTAAAAAGAAAAATCTCCAAAAATCTTTTCGCAGTCACACAAAAAGCTCTGCACCTGTAATAATGAGCAGAAATACACGGCACAACGGATACAGTGGGGAGCAGAAATGTTTCTGACTGTCAGCAATCAAGCTGTTTTCACTGCCACTGATTTGCTTTCATGTTGTGGGAGTTGAATTAAATTATACATATCAGTCCAGTTAGAAAGTGAATTCCCACTTCCCATTTGTGTCAGTAAATCACAAACAGCTTCACTCTTTTGAAGAATCACAGAAGCTGCCTCATCAGCAATTCTATTCACCTCCATCATAACTATCACTAACCCATCTTAATAATTTTAAACTTTGTAACCATTCTTAATTTCAACAGGGAATCTGCTTAGTCAGCTATACCTAACCTCTCCTTTGACATATAACACACATTCTTTCTAAATTTAAAATTACTGGAACAGCCATTTCAATGGCCAGAGGTGTAGGAGCAGTGCAGACTGGAGTTGTAACCAGGTCCAGGTAGAATCCCAGATGCTACAGATTCCATTGGATTTGCCTGGAAAATTCAGTTTTCCAAAGAGCAATTCCCTCTTTCTGTGGAATCTTCTGACGTAACATCAGCAAATTTGGAGGGCGTGCACTCAGTCAAGCTTAATACCAGGAAATGTTAGATGATTACAAAGCTACTCTAATGCCTGGGAAACTATTAAACTAACACCTTAACTACATCGCTAACACCTACTAGGTCCCTGATAACAAACCATGACCAGACCAGCTCACATTGGACCTAAATAAATTTCTCTCCTCCGAACTGACCAGCTTCAACATCCATTCTCAACCAGAAACTGCTTCACTCCCTCTGGCCTGAACCCCATTAACCCAACTAGCGTAACCAGCCCCACCCAGACCTGATACCTCCCACCTCCCATTCCCATACTGCACTGGTCTTGCCCCATCGTAGCCTAACCATTCTTCCAGGCCTGATGGAAACTTACTCTCACATTAAATCAAACACCTCCACACACCCTGACCCAACAATCACTCAACCCAAACTCACAACTCAGTCAAACAACATCCTTCCACACTCTCCAGACTGCCCCAAACCAATACCTCCCTAACGTTTAACCAGAATAACTGTAGATGTTGGAAATCAGAAGCAAAAAAAAAAATTGTTGGCAAAACTGAGTTCTAAAGAAGGTAACTTGCCCCAAAATATTACCTCCGATTTCTCTCTACAGGTGCTGCCAGATCTGCTAAGTTTCACCAGCAATTTCTGTTTTTGTTTGTATCCCTCCTACCATTGTCATACATGAAACCCCCTGCCACCCCTCCCCATCCTTACTTACCTGGAACACCCAACCACCTGGTACACCACTAACCTCACCCCCCCCCCCCGACACTTCACCCTTCCACAATACCACACATCTGGCAGCCTAACTCCTCACTAGTGACCACCCTATCACCACATATTCCTTCCATTCTTACCTTTTCACAGGAGCTATCAAAGTGGCTGGCTGTGCTGTTTCTTGATTCAATTAAACACACAGCAAGGCATACCAATTGCTGCTTCGACAAAATCTTTTTCGCTGCAGGATTCATGGATTCCTGCACAGGTTCATAACAGGAAACACCTGTGCAGGAATCCCCAATGCAGAAAGCATGTAAACCTAATATGGGTAATTCTAAACTGATCAGAATTGAAAATTATATTTCTGACTCTGAAATATAATTTCCATATAAAAAGTAATATTGTCATGTTACCATCAATTACTTGATTAAATATACATACATTCGAGTCTGTTCTGAATGCAATCATTACATTTCTTGACTTAATTAACAACAACTAATTGCTCAGTTGTATCTTGACAGATGTCCCTTTGCTAATTGTGGTTGAAATCAATGGTAATTATTGCTTAAAAAGCTTAAACTACAGGGGCCCTCTTGTGGTGCAATGGTAGTGGCCCTATCCCTGAACTGAGAGAACTGGGTTCAAGTCCCACCCACTCCAGAACTATGTGTAATAAAGCCCTGAACAGGCTGATTAGGAAAATAGGTTAACTTAAGAAGAATAAAATACAAAGCTATTAACTTTAAACCATATCACCTGCTGCCCCAATCAGTTTATTTGTAAATTATCCATCCTTCACAGTATTTGATTCACTCAGGAAATAAATTCAGTTCCGTCCAAACAAAAGCTCTTTAATAATCATTTAGTTAAGTCAGTTATCTTGCTTCATGCCCTAAATAGAGCTATGCTCAAGTCAGGTGTCCTTCACTTTTCAGTAATAATCTCTCTGTCATATGTTTGTGCAGATGATTCTATCTGTCATGAAGCAGCTCATGAGAAATTTTCACTTGCAATGAAAAGTTGAAAAATGAATCTGAGTGGGAAATCTGACAATACCAACCAGTGTGAGTTAAAAGTAGTCAATGGGATGGGGTAATGCATTAAAGAATCAAGACTGCTCTCTGGGATGATCCAGAAGCAGTAGCAAAGAAATGTGAGGCATTATATTGTCTGATGAGATCTAGCCAGATTTGCACGATGGACAGTTAAATGAGCTGTCAGCAGTTGTGTTCATGTGTGTGCATGGACTTGAAGGTGTGAAAATGAGATCCAGAAAGAAATGTTCAGAGTGGGAGAGAACATATGTACCACCAGAGAGAGAGAGTACAGGTAGAGGTGAAACAGGATTGATAGTTGTAAAATGAATGAAAGGCCAATGTTTAACTATTTAACAGATTGAAAGTGTAACCAGGACTAAATTGGAGGAGTTAATTTTCAGGGTGAATTCAGCAGAATGATTACATGCAAGTGATTTGTAGACTGTGGGTAGGGATTGGGTTAGCACTACTGTGATCAAGACCATCAGAACAGAGGGGCCACATATGATGGTAAGGTCCAGGGAATAGATACAAATACGTGCAGTGATGTGCATTTAAATGAGAGAAAAGTGAGTGTAAATAGGGACCTAAGGGTGCAGGTTCATAGTCCTTTGAAAATAGCATTGCAGGTAGACAGGCTGGTGAAGAAGGAATTTGGCACGCTTGCCTTTATTGGTCTGAGCATTGTGTATAGGAGTTGGGATGTCTCGTTGTGACTGTACAAGACATTGGTGAGGCCACTTATGGATTACTGCATACAATTCTGGTCACCTTGCTGTAGGAAGAATGTTGTTAAGTTAGAAAAGGTACAGAAAACATTTACCAGCTTGTTACTGGGACTAGAGGCTTTGAGTTATAAGGAGAGGTTGGATAGGCTGGCATCTTTTCTCCTGGAGTGTGAGAGGCTGAGTGGTGATGTTATAGAGGTTTATAAAATCATGAGGGGTATAGTTAAGGTATTTTCCCAAGGGTAAGGGAGACCAAAACTTGAGGGCATAGGTTTAAGGTGAGAGGGGAAAGGTTTAAAAAGGGACCTGAAGGGCAACTGTTTTTTTACAGAGTGGTTAGTGTGTGCAGTGAACTGCCAGAGGAGGTGATGGGTGCAGGTACAGTGACAATGTTTAAAAGACATCTGGATAAGTATATGAATAGGCAAGATTTGGAGGGACCTTTCCTATTCATATACTTATCCAAATATATATGATAAATGCAGGCAAGTGGGACTAGTTTAGTTTGGGAGCGTGGTTGGCATGGTCTCATTGAACAGAAGAATCTGTTTTTATGCTAAATGATTCTGTAACATGGTCAATATTCCTTCAGAGATTTTGAGGCGGACCAGATGCCAACAAGTTCATGAGGCATTGTCAAAGTGAGTGGTGCTTATCATCCTTTCAGATCCATATAGAATGAAACTAGTGAATGGGTTTATATATAGTTCTGGAGAGTGAATTAATACATGTTTCAGAGAGCTGAAGAACAGTGGCGAATTATCAAAAACCAACAGAAGTTATGGCAACAATGGACAGGAGTGAATTGCTTCGGGGCTAACTGTGTCAAGTTAGTAAAAGGGAGAAGGAGAAGTGGCATTGAACCAAAAGGACCAAGACCATCTTGGATGCTAAACAAGGGTGAAAAGTAAATCTACAGGATTCATACAGATCAGAGAGCTGGTCCCAGAATGTCTAAAGGGAGGCACAGAACATGAAAGAGAATGAACAGGGTTTGAAGAGTTGATCAGTGAAGTCCAATAAATGGTGATGGAGGATGTTGGAAGAATGAGTACAATGAAGTGGTATAGGAGACAGTAGCAAGTAACAAGGCAGGGATCATCTGGCAGCAAGATACCAGAATCCAGACCAACTTGGGAACATCAGGTTAGTATCAAAAACTAAGTCCATCTAATTATGCAGCGCCTTTTGATATGCTGTTATCTTTCCCTTTCACCAACCATGATGCAAAGCTAAGATATCACTGAAGATGCAAAATGCTGGATTTCTATCCTGCCTCCACAGGTGGAAGGACAGTAAATAAAACTCTGGCCTGTGTACTGCTGGGTCGACCACACACTGAAATACAATTGAGAAATTTCACTGCACCTTGCAGCCTCAGCACCTTGCAATAGGATTATGGTACTCGTCTGAATAATTCACATTACTTGCATTTCAACCTTTCAGGAGATTGTGAACAGGTGTTTGAAGATTTCTAGGTCCATTAGGGAGCAGTATTAACAGGTGGACTGAATCTTTTGATAACAAAGAAATTAATAATAGAAGCATTTTCAGTAAATCAGAGAGATTAACAAAAACATTTAGAAGCTCAACAAGAAAGGACATAGCGGGAAAAAGAAGTGAAACACACAAAAATAAAGGAGTTAAGTAACTACCAAATCATCAAAACACAAAGACCTTGCACTGAATATTCACCTGCAGTCTCTCCTACTTGGGCTGAGCAGTGAAAAAATGCATCCAACGTGCCTACACCCACCTCACTGGTCTAATATATCCTGCCTCTCCCCAGGACACAGCTGGTCACCCTTTCTCTGCCAACCACTTACACTAGAGGTACTACTATCTGCAGGATTACTGTGGGGACAACAGCAGGAAGGCCCTGAAGTGACTTTCCAATGGAAGGCTCTCCAACCTATTAGTCAGACCTGTGTCTACTGTCCTGTGTAAATCTTGGTCTCCACTAAGGTCTGTCAGACACTGATTTCCTGACCTTTAGAATTGTTTACCCCTTTAAATACCTGACCACCTCTTTTGCTGTTGCAAGGGTGATCGTTTACTCCACCTCACCCCATACAAATAAACATTTGCAAGCAGAAATGGATGACCACTCTAGTATTGATATGAATACTGCCAGGAAGATGCTATTCATCTGTAATTACCCTGTACCAAGGTAATGGTTTGGAGGTAAAAGCAGGTTTGAAGAAGAAGTTCTATTGGAGCTGCACATTAAAGAAGAAAATTTGGTTAAAATGTTATGAACAAGGAAACAACAATTACAAATCATACATCAGGTCGGCCTAAAACTACCATTTGAACGTCTGGAAGATCCACATGATGGCAAGACATTGGTCCTTCAGGAAATTCAATTTGGCGTGTTACTGCTGCTGTTGGATACAATGTCGAATGGTTTGGAAGTGAGTAGAAAGATGGATTGAATTGTATGTGGTGACAAACTCTTATCAATGTTCCAATCAATGCAGGTGACCAAGCCTTCCTTAAAGTCAAGGGAGCTGCCTCTCAAGGTACCATTATTAACATCAAGCTTGAATTTCCCTCTTTTTCAAGGAATGCTGCAAACGAGAGAAATCATCATAGGTGATACAGCAAACTGGACAGATGCTGTGCATTCAGGAGTCTGTCAGAAGTCTGAGATGGACATTGCATTAGTTTTCTTCATTCATAATTTTTTTTTGCATACCTAAGTCACCAAGTCAAGATGCAATAGATCTGGATTTTCCTCTCTTCCTTCTGCTTGTTATACAATATGTAAAGTTGTGATTCCATCTCTTCCCTATTGGAAACCTGATGCCTCCAAGTCAGCTCTCCCCATCTCAAGATTGCCTCTGTGCTGGCATTTTGGAGTAATCGTATGAATGGAAGCGTTGATGATGGTATGGCTACAATACAATGGATTCTGTGTTTCATGTATCAATATTCCTCTGTTGAATTCGGGAATAAAAGATTTTCAGAGCTTTCCAGAGATCCTATTGCAAATCTATAGTATAATACATACATCAGTTTCCATATTTCCCTTCTAGAGCTCTTCCCTGTCCAGACATTGACTGGGGAATACTGCAGTATTTTTTTTTCTCTTGCGAAAAACAAATAGAATTTAAATGAGCAATAATGCTTATTTTCAGGAGAAAATTTCTCAATTGTGCACAATCTGCAAGAAGTCTAATTTGTTGTCTATTTTAATAATCTACAACCAATTTAGCTAATCACCCAAATTACCAACACTACCCACCAGGGTCAGTGGCAGAACGCAGCTCTTTTATTACAATTTCAAAACCCAACCACAATTCAAGCTGTTACCCAACCACACAATTATATAAATACCAGCACAGCCCACTAGAGTGAGAACAATAACACAATCCAAAATAAAAAGGGGAGGAAATAAAGAAGTTACAGACTCAAAATGGAGTTGGTGGGGGAAATAATGCGCACCAACCCCTGAGGTGCCCACATCCCTCTCAAAGCTATTGTTGGAAAGAATTCATCTCTTTTACTATTTTTGAAACTCCAACACAAATCGAACTAATTACTAAATTATTAATAAGATTACCACTGCAGAGAGCTGTCACATGCAAGGTTGGATACAAGGCATCTCCAGTGATGCTTCCCATGCACTGACCATGGACTCATGAAATCCTTTGTGTGTGTACTCATGACACTCAGCCCACTGAGTTCACACCAGCTCTCCAAAGTGCATTCCATCCAGATCTACACCCCTACCCTAGCCCTGCATTTCCCATGGCTAAGTCACCTCGCCTGGAAACTATGGGCACTTCAGCACAGCTAATTGACTTAATCTGTCCATCTTTGGACTATGGGAGGAAACTGGAGCAAACTCCACACAGACAGTCACCTGAGGGAGGAATTGAACCCGTGTCTCTGGCATTATGAGGCAGCAGTGCTAACCACTGAGCCGCCATGCCAAGAATATGTCTCAATTAACTTGAGCTGTCAACATTGTACTACTTACCCACAGTGCTACTGATTCCACACATCTGCCAGGGTTCACAGCTAAAAGGAACTTCAACATTCAGTTGTGCAGGTATCATCAGACCACTGAACTTTCCTGTTACTGGGAAAACTGACATATCTGATACACTATCACGAACGGTTACACAGGACAAAAGCACAACCACAAAAGGTGGATTCAGTCAGAACCCCTCGGAGATATCCCAGGCACACCCTACATCATGTAATGTCTTATTGTCTTTCACCTATTTGATCTCTATGACAAAATGGAAGCACTATCCATTCAGAGCCCACACCTCCTCAAATGGTCCAACCCACATTTTTCTTACCATGAAATAGCAACATCCCAAAACATCCTGAGTAAGGGTGGTGGCTCACAACCTGATTTCTATGAAGCCTTTAGATCCCACCCCCAAGCCAGGAGAACAAACAGCTCCATCCCCCATGCCCATCTCAAAACATTACCTTGACAGCCATGTCTGAGAATGAAGTGTCAGAGTGTGAACAATTTAACCTGGCGTTAGGAATCTAAAATTTGATCTTTGTTCCCCTCTGGCCTGTCTGAGAAGGCCTGGAAGATTCCACAAATCACTTACCAATCAAGAATGAGCTAAAGAATATCATCCCACAATAGAATTACAAGTGGTATAATCTTTGATGCTAACTCTGCTATCGGAATGTAACTGGCCATGTACAAAATTGATGCCAGCTGGTTACGAATCTCTCCATCTTCAATTCTTTCTGTCAGCAAAGTGTCCCACATTTGACACACTTGCTCCTCATAGGGGAACAACTCACACATTTGCCATTACTTCCCCTCCAGGCCTCCCTTGTTGGTATTTTTTTTCTTTGTGCCTTGCTTATTAGATTAGATTCCCTACAGTGTGGAAACAGGCCATTTGGCCCAACAAGTCCACACCAACCCTCCGAGGAGTAACCCACCCAGACCCATTCACCTACTCTATATTTACCCCTGACTAATGCATCTAACACAATTCACTTGACCTGATTGTGGAAGGAAGCCTGCACAGACAGAAGGAGAAGGTATAATTTCCATGCAGTCACCCAAGGCTGGAATCGAACTCGAGTCTCTGGTGCTGTGAGGCAGCAGTGCCAACCACTGAGCCACTGTACCACCCATTTTATATCATCTTTATTCTTCTGCATATATGGAGAAGAACTCAGTCTGTTCCCTTGGGAAATTCAAAGGGAATCTACTGATCACATGCAAACTGAAAGGCTCATGACTAGGCTGATAGTGAACATTTCAGTGATTAAGCAGTAGAGGTTCTAATGATTAAACCAATCTCTTGCAAGGATATTGATTAACTGACAAACATGTTTATATGTGTGAGTATTGACACTTGTTTGGAAGGAGGAATGTTGTAGGGTCAATGGAACTGGGTTTGCCATTGTCATTTCTGGCACCTAGGTTGATACCAGGTGGTCCATCCAGATTCATTCCTCATTGACATTGCCTCAGTGATGGGGGATGCCTACAAATCAGTGCATAAACAAGGCAGAAGCATTTGCAATCATCTTCAGCCAGAGGTGACAAGTGGATGATCCATCTCAGCCACCTCCTGACATTCTCACTATCCCTGATAGCAGTCTTCAATTCATTTAAATCACTCCATGTGATGTCAAGGAACATCTATAGCTAGTGGATACTGCAAAAGCTCCAGGTTTAGACAGCATTTCAGCAATATCACAAAAGAGCTGGACTCCAGAATTACCAAGCTATTTCAATGCATCTGCAACAAAGGCATCTACCTGAAAATGTGGAAAATTAACCAAATGCATCCACAAAAAAGGATGTACCTACTGACTCAGTCTACTCTCGATCATCAGCAAAGTGATAAAACATAGAACATAGAATTTAACAGCACAGCACAGGCTCTTCGACCCTCAATGTTGTGCTGACCTTTGGAACCAATCTGAAGCCTATCTATCCTACACTATTCCATTATCATCCATATGTTTATCCAATGATCATTTAAATGTCTTTAAAGTTGGTGAGTCTACTACTGCTGCAGGCAGTGTGTTCCATGCCCCTACTACTCTAAGGTCTCTCTGCTGATCTATACAACCAAGAATTAGCCCAGTACTCTTTATTCCTGTTGCTCCTTCCAAAGTGAATCACCTCACACTTTTCTGTATTAAGCTCCATTTGCCACATCTAAGCCCAGCTCTGCAGCTAATCTATATCCCCCTGTAACCTGCAACATCTTTCATCACTATCCACAACTGTACTGACCTTAGTGTCATCCGCAAATTTACTAACCCATCCTTCTACACCCTCATCTAGGTTATTTATAAAAATGGCAAACAGCAGTGGCCCTAAAATAGATCCTTGCAGGGCACCACTAGTAACTGAACTCCACGATGAACATTTCCCATCAACCACCACCCTCTGTTTTCTTTTAGCTAGCCAATTTCTGATCCAAACCACCAGATCACCCTTAATCCCATGCCTCCATATTTTGTGCAATAGCCTACTGTGGGGAACCTTATCAAAACCTTTACTGAAATCCATATACACTACATCAACTGCTTTACACTCATCCACTTGTTTGGTCACCATCGCAAAGAACTCAATAAGGTTTGTGAGGCATGACCTACTCTTCACAAAGCCACGTTGACTATCCTTAATCAACTTATTCCTCTCTAGGTGATTATATATCCAATCTCTTATAACCTTTTCCACCACTTTGCTCACAAATAAGTAAGGCTTACTGGTCTATAATTACCAGGGTTGTCTTTACTCCTCTTCTTGAACAAGGGGACATTTGCTATCCTCCAATCTTCTGGTGCTTCTCCTGTGGATAATGACAACACAAAGATCAAAGTCAAAGACTCTGCAATCTCCTCTCTAGCTTCCCAGAGAATCCTAGGATAAATCCCATCCAGCCCAGGGGACCTATCTATTTTCAAACTTTCCAGAATTGCTAACATGTTCTCCTTGTGAATGTCAGTCCCCTTTAGTTGAGTAGCTTGTATCCCAGTAGTCTTCTCAAAAACATTGTCTTTTTCCAGTGTAAATACTGATGAAAAATATTCATTTAGCACTTCCCCCATCTCCTTGGACTCCAGGCACAACTTCCCACTACTATTGTTGATTGGCCTTAATTTTTTCTAAACATTTTTTTATGCCTGACATATCTTTAGGATTTTCCTTGATCCTAGCTGCCAATGACTTCTCATGTCCCGTCTTGGCTCTTCTTAGCTCTCTCTTTAGGTCTTTCCTGGCTAACTTGTAACTCTCAAGCACCCTAACTGAGCTTTCAAGTCTCATCCTATCATAAGCCTCCTTCTTCCTCCTGACAAGACATTCAACTTCTTTAGAAAACCATAACTCCCTCGCTCAACCACTTCCTCCCTGCCTGATAGGTAGATACCTATCAAGGATCCACAGTAGCTGTTCCTTGAATAAGCTCAACATTTCAACTGTTCCCATCACCTGCAGTTTCCTTTCCCATTCTATGCATCCAAAATCTTGTCTAATCACATCATAATTGCCTTCCCCCCCAATATAACTCTTGCCCTGTGGTATATGCCAATCCATTTCCATCGCTAAAGAAAACATAACCAAATTGTGGTCACTGTCACCAAAGTGCTCACCCACCTCCAAATCCAACACCTGGCCTCGTTCATTACCCAGTACCAAATCCAATGTGGCCTCGGTCCTTGTTGGCTTGTCTACATATTGTGTCAGGAAACCCTCCTACACATATTAGACAAAAATTGACCCATCTAAAGTACCCAAATATAATATTCCCAATCAATATTTGAAAAGTTAAAATCCCCTAAAACAATTGCCTTGTTACTTTTGCTCCTATCCAGAATTATCTTTGTTATCCTTTCTTCTAGATCCCTGGAACTATTTAGAGGCCTTTAGAAAACTCCCAACAGGGTAACCTCTCCTTTCCTGTTTCTAACCTCAGCCCATGCTACCTCAACCATCTCAGTAGACAAGTTCTCAAACATCCTTTCTGCTACCATAATACTGTCCTTGACTAACAATGTCACACCTCCCCCTCCTTTACCATCTTCTCTGTTCTTACTGAAACATCTAAATCCCAGAACCTGCAAAAACTATTCCTGTCCCTGCTGTATCCATGTTTCTGAAATGGCCACAAAATCGAAGTCCCAGGTACCAATCCATGCTGCAAGTTCACCCACCTATTCAGGATGATCCTGGCGTTGAAGTAGACACACTTCAAACCAGCTTCCTGCTAGCCGGTGATCTCTTGTGACCTTGAAACCTCATTTCTGACCTCACCACTCTCAACCTCCTTGACGCTGGAAATTTAATATAGGTTCCCATCCCCCTGTTCAATTAGTTTAAACCCTCCCGAATAGCATTAGCAAATATTCCCTCAGGATATTGGTACCCCTCTGGTTCAGATGTAGACCATCCTGTTTCTAGAGGTCTCAGCTACCCCAGAATGAGCCCAGTTATCCTGGTATGTGAATACTTCCCTCCTGCACCATCCGTGCAGCCAAATGTTCAGCTCATTTCCCTCCCTATTCCTCACCTCGTTAGTATGTGTCACGGGCAACAAACCAGATATAACACCTCTGCTTGTTCTAGCACGAAACTCCACCCTAGCTCCCTGAATTGCTGCCCTTTTCCGACCTACGTCATTAGTACCCATGTGGACCATAATTTGGGGCTGGTCCCCCTCACCCTCAAGGATCCCAAAAACATGATCTGAGACGTCATGAACCTAGGCACCTGGGAGGCAACACACTAACCATTAGTCTCTCTCATTCCCATAGAGCCCCCTATCTGTCCCCCTAACTATAGAGTCCCAAATGACTAATGCTTTCTCATCTCATCCTTTCCTTCTGAGCAACAGGAACAAACTCTGTGCCAGAGACCAACACCCCATGGCATACCCCTGGTAAGTCATCCCCCACAACAGTATCCAAAATGGTAGACTTGTTATTGTGGGGAACGGCCACGGGGATTCCCTGCACTGCCTGCCGGTTCCCTTTCTGTCTCCTGATGTAACCCATCTGCCTTTTTCTTGCACCTGAGGTGTGAATACCTCCCTGTAACTCCCTTCAATAACCCCCTTCGCCTCCCGAATGATCTGAAGTTCATCCAGCTCCAGCTCCAGTTCCCTAATGCAGTTTTCAAGGAGCTGGAGTTAGGTGCACTTTCAGCAGATGAAGTCAGCAGGGACACTAGTAGTAGTAGTACCTTCCACATTCTGCAGGAGGAATACCAATAGAATGCAAATAGAAATTGTCCTTGACTTTGTCATTTAGTGGCACTTACTTAGCAACAAGCTGCTAGTTTACTCTTAGTTTGGGATCTTCCAGGGCCACTCAGAACCAGAGCTCATTATAGTTTTGGTCCAAATATGGACAAAAGAGCTAAGTTCAAGTAGTGAGATGAGATTGACTGGCCTTGACATCAAGACAGCATTTGACTGAGTGTCACATTGAGAAGCCCCGGAGTCAATGCGAATCATACCTTTCCACTTGTTGAAGTCACAACTAATAGGAAGGTGATCATGATTATCGGAGGCTCATCATCTAAGCTCCAGGACATCTCCACAGGAGTTCCTCAGGGTAGTGTCCCAGGCCCAACCACCTTCAGCTAGTTCAATGACCTTCCCTCCATCATAAAATTAGAAATGGGGATGTTCACTGATGATTGCACAATGTTCAGCACCATTTGCAACTCCTGAGATACTGAAACAGTCCAGTTCAAAATGCAACAAGTCCTGAATAACATTTAGGATTGGGCTAATAGTTGGCAAGTAATATTTGCACCACAGATAGTGGCATCCCCAATAAAACAGACTCTAATCTATTCTCATTAACATTCAATGGCATTACCATCTTTGAATCCCTTGCTGTCAACATCTTTGTGGTTACTATTGACTAGAAACTGAACAGGAACAACCTTATTAAAACTCAGACTACACGAACCTTTCAGAGGCTGAGAATTAGGCAGTGGTTATCCAGTCCCTGTCCACTATTTACAAGGCACAGGTCAGGAACATGATGAAATACTCCCCAGTTGCCTGAATGAGTGCAGCTCCAACAACGTTGAAGACTCTATCCAGAACAAAGCAACCTGTTCAACTGGCATCCCATTCACCTCCTTATACATTCATTCCTTTCACCTCTGCAGCACTGTGTACATTTATAAGACGCAATTCAGCAACTCCGTAAGCAACTCATCAGTACATTTCAATCCCATGACCAGTACCACCTCAAAAGATATGGGCGGCAAATGCATGGGATCATCACCATGGGCAATCTCCTCTTCAAGTTACATACCATTCTGACTGAGACCCAGCTTGCAATTCCTTTAGTGTTGCTAAATTAAAATCCTGGGACTCCCTCCCGAACAAGACGATGGGCATCCTTATACCCCCATGAGCTGTAATGATTCAAGGAAGTAGCTCATCACTATATTATCAAAAACATTTAGGGATAGGCAAAAAATGCTGGTCATAATAGTGATGCCCATAGATAAATTAGGTTCCATCACAATTCTAGTAAAGTTATGCCACATTTACAGTAAAGTTATCACTGAAAGCCAGAAATATTCTGACAAGATTCTCAGCTAACATTTATATATTCACCACAAGTCAGTTTTGATTTCTTGCCGTTTTGGAGAACATCAGTTTTGTGAAAATCTGATTCCAAGGCGCCACCCTCTGGATAACTAGGGTGTGCAAAAAAAATGTTCTCGGTTGAAACACCATTTACATTGAATGTAGGGTGATATTATCAGTCAGGACTCTCACATTGTTCTCCATTAAGAATGTAGCAGAGATAAGCAATCTACAAGCAAACAAATTAAACTGAATGTTTCTAATTGTTATTATAAGCAAGAACAGAAAAATTAGCCTCTTCTGTTAATTAAAAATTGCTTTACAGCTTTTGCTGATAAACATAAATGATGTAGGCTTACTGAATAAGTAAAAGATGGATTATCAGCAAAAGCAGCTTCAGCTTGTATGACAGTTACTGTTATACAAATGTACGTATTATATTTTGCGCTGAATTCAAGTTTAACATTCCATCTCCTCATATCACGAACCATATGTCCATTATGTTTAATTGTTTAAGTTTACATTTTCTGAAATTATCATCATCCAGATGTCTACACAACCAACAGTTCTAAAGCTGGGCTATTGTATTTTAGTCAAGCATTTTTAACCACAGGCAATTTGCCTCGTCTTACAACAATAACAAGCCCTTACTTATTTCTTTACATAGGCTGAGTTACAGAAATGTTGAAAAATAACTAATATCAAACAAGTAAATTAATAGCATCCTCAGCAATGGTACCAATAAGATTCAGAAGTTTTCGCTGAACTAAGGAAGTTTCACCATGTTATTATATAATATAAACCTGGTTCAAACTGGTTTCTGTAGAGTACTGTGTAGACAGATGTGGGTTATACTGCAAAGTACCTGTCAATGCACAGCCATAGGGAGGGCTCAGCACTTCCATCTCTGCTCCTCAGCTGATTAATTTTCTTATTAGATATTCACAGGTGTTAGCTCCGAGTCTTTATTTACATTAAGTAAATTCAATACTTTATTCATTAAGCCATCTGTTTTTTTTTAATGCAGTTTCGTGCTGGGCTGGAGTTAGACACCATAAGTACTGTAAAACGGAGATTGCCAAGGGGAGCTGTTTTTTTAACAACTGTGCACTCAGGCTTCAGATCAGCACCCAAGCCTCAAGTTACATGTTCACTTTTCTGTTGCTCCAGTTCAACAATCAATTTATGTTGTACAACAGGAATAGTTTTCAATCTCTCCCACTCTCAGCTGCACTGAAGTTTTAATGCTTGCAAGCTGTTTCTGCGCCACTCACCAGTTAGCTTCACAAAGCTAAATCTTTCCATGCGCTCCTCTCTGCCTTCCCAGCAGTGCAGCTAACAACCACATACCTAAAATGGAGTCTACATCTCCCTTCTTCTCCAATAAAACTGTATCTCTTGATGTGCGTTTGTGTGTGAAGCATAAATAGGTCTTGAGTGACCTGTTAACATCCTTGCAATATGCTCCAACTCTATCACAGGACAGGATTAAACATTACCACCTAACTCAGGCATTTGCTTATCACCAAAGTCTGACAATGCTGCTCTTTTCACAGAATGCTACATTTCAGCACCACAAATGTTTATAAAATTAAGGATTCATCACACATGTAATATAGTTGTCAGTAAAGGAAAAGGCAGTAAAAATGAAGAGTGTGACTCACTGATTCGACTTATATGCTTCATTATGGATTTCCAGTTTGACCAGTCCATTCATTTCCAAGAATTACTGGGTTTTTTTACTCATTTCTCCCCCTGGGATTCAGAGGGAATTTGGATAAAACTCATTACCCATAAAGAAATAATAACATGCAATATATTATCACAAGGATAGTGCAAAGGCTATGGGTTCTTACAACATTCTGGCAATAGTACTGAAGACTTGAGCTCCAGAAGTTGCCACTCCCCTCGTCAAGCTGTTCCAGTACAGTTACAACACTGGCATCAACCCAACAATGTGA